>NC_138052.1:35703346-35845846 GCF_964194185.1 Rhinolophus hipposideros | reverse complement strand
CCAGTTTTTAATGATCCAAAACAGAAATAAATGTTCTAGTCTATTAGCGTCCTATATGGAATAAATCAATATTAAAGCTAATTAACCCTTTTCAAAGGCATTTTGTCCCAGGCTTTTATTTAATGGTTCAGTGCTGCTTAAAGCATGGATCAAGCTGGATAAGCTCCATTTAAAAAATGGCCCATTTTGCAAACAGTTTAGCAGCTCACTATGACGAATATATTTATCAGGATAAACTTGACTTTTTCAACTGTATAAGTAACTGACCGGGGTTTCTTAAAAGATCTGTCCTTAATCTCTATTTTATTTATTCGTTAAATAAAATAGAGATTAAGGGCAACAAATAAAACTATCTATTTAGCAATGTTATATTACAGTAACTGATTTAATTGATTGCTTTTTTTAAAATACTTATCTTTAGAAATATTTTCAATCTTTACTTTTGAGGATATCCCTTAGGGAGAGGGAGTCTCCATATAAGATATTTCATTCTAGGTCATATGTGAAATGCAAACTTATGATTTGTCCTTTTTCGAAGAAGCCATGATTTTTTAATAGTATTCAAACACATTGTGCAAAGCACACACCTTTGAGGACACAAATGACTACTCTGACATATGAAACCCAATGAAAATTATATACATTATTTAAGGAATTCGGCACTCTTCCCCTTTTGTTATACTAGCAAATCACAGAATGTACTTTAATCGAGCTATTTTTGACTTATAAAATAGGTGATATATTTTGTACATGAATTAAATTCTTCACAGTACCAGAAGAATTAATTTGTGATGTTATGAAATTTTGACTAGCCTGCTGTAAAATCAGAATTGTTTACCACAAGTGTCTGGATTCTGACTCCTACAGTCTCTCTAAACAAATAATAAAATGAACTGGGGTGGGGGTAAGGGGCAAAGTAATTTATGAAAACATGGTACACCATAATTTTGCCATTTTTCTGCAATAAGGGTGGCAAATGATTCATGGGATAAAATGAAATATTTCTCACTGTCATTTCAATGGATCTAAGATTTACAGCTTCTTAACTTGGATAGGGAAAACTCTGTATGCATAAAAATGAATTGTAAATCAATTAATGATGGGGATGAAAAACAAAAAAAAATTGATTTTAAGTAAAGGAGAGAAAATCTAACAAGCAACAAATTAAAAGGGAGAAGAAGTGGCTATTTACTCTAAGACCTTTGAAGGAAGAAGGTTGTGGAGAGGGAACTGCTTGCTTAGAAGAGGGCATTAAGGTCAGGTTAAAGAAAAGTGATATGTTGATCGAGCTCATTACATTTGGATCGCTTAGACAAACAGAGGAAGATAGCTTTTAATGCAAAATCAGATATGCCTAAATAGGAATTTTTTTTAAAAAATCACAAAAATGTTAGACCCAGCATTATAGTATAAGGTTAAAACAAATAAAAAAAATCCTGTGACTATGAGAAAACACTCCAATTCAAGATTCTCTTTTACCAAAACTATTTTTTATAGGCATCAGGCCAAAAGAAACAGAAAAACATTTTTTTTACACCTTCCAACTCCCTGAGATACCACACGGAAGGAGTGCTTGCAATAGCAGCAGCCACTGAAGAAATGAATCTGGAGTCAACAGGAGTCATGTACCTGGAGAATGAGAGCAGAGATATTCTGCTTCAGACACAAAACAATGAGCTGGAATGGCTCAGACGCTGGTGGAACCACTTGTACCATGTGCCAATCTCTAATAGCACGTGGGTACTGTGAGACTCCATCCTCCTATCTCTTCCACCAAAACATGATGTATTATCTACAACTACAGGATTCATACCTTAACTTCCAGAGTTTCAAGCAACTTCACTGTGAATGTGGTTAACTATCAGGGAACCACGGTACGGTTTGCTAAACAATGCAATTCGATGCCAAATGTGGAGAATGAAGGTGGCCTTGGTAATTTTGCTAAAGCAAGATTTTGCTTAGATCAAATAAATCATATTATTGTGGATCAGGTATTTAACACAATGCAATGATATTTACTGCTTTTTTTGCAAAGGGTCCATAACCTTCTTAGCACAGGATCTGCAGGGTTATTGCTGGTGTCATCATGGCTCACATATATCATGTTACGGGCATGTATATCACAAGTTCGGTAGCTAATTGGAGACCTAAAACACAAAGTACAGGCACAAAAGGCTCATCAACTCCATTGCCTATATAGAAATTCTCTCATTATGAGGGTGCCATATCAACTTAAAACTTCTGTTGTTTCCTTCCTTCCTAAGTCAAACGTCTTCGGGTGAAGACTGACACCAGTGATAACGTGGTGTTCACAAAGATTGCAAAATATTGATGTTAATATCCATTCCCCTTTCTTTGATTACCATAAATGTTATACATTTTGAAAACTGGGAGCAATCTATTTTGACAAATTTTATGTTGAAAAATTTTAAAGTGCTATAAAATTTGATAAGCTAGATCAGTGAACAATGTTTTGAGCTGCTATATATTTTTTTCCGAGCACTGAACACACAGTTCATTGTTACAAGTCTGTCTAGGAGCCATGGCTTTGGCATATTCCACACAATTTCAAAGAACCTTCAGAAGCTCACACATGCCTTTGAGCATGCAAAACCAGGAGGCAGCACATCTAAACCACAAATGGAAGCATGTTCCACATACATGTGTAAATTAAAACCTATAAAATAACATGGGCATTATAAAATTTGTGTTAAAACTGGTAACAGCTTTACTGATTTACTGACAATGAAAATATATAGCATTTTTTCTGTCAGAGCATTTATCAACACTTGGCAACCCCGCACTAACTTGACATGTAAGATGATCAAAATGGATTATGTAATCTTTCCCATTCATTTCTATTGATTTTAGTTATGATAAAATTCATCAGTGTGCCTGGGAACACTCAGGCTAAAAGGCTCTGGTTGACCAAAAAAATAAAAAAAGGAAAGGAATAAAAAATTCAGCTGAGTTGTAATAGAATGATTGTAATTTTAGAATAGGATTGCACAAATACAGAAGTCATGCCCTAAAGGCTCCAGCAACAAATTAATACAAATAATCCTGGCAGTCTCATAAAATTACAGCTGTCTATGCAGAGATTCACTTTTTAGATCAAATTACAAAATATCAAGCTAAAAGAATTAATGTGTAAGTGCCATGAAAGATATAGTTTGTGAAAATATTTTCAAACTTTTTAAAACTTCAACAGTAATCAAAGTTTTTTCTCTGACTGCAAGTAACATTAAAATGCCAGCAAATGGACCATTTTAATCAGTTTTATTGATTCATGCTTTCAGTTCTTATTCAGTTAAAAACAAGGCACATTAAATACATCCTCTTATTGCTCTATAAATGCATGCAGCTCATTCTGTATATCAAAAGTAATAAATAACGGCGATAAAACACCAAGACAGTTATAAAAATGACAACCCAGCCTCAAACATAGTATTTAACAGTCCAATCTAGAACAATAACCCAACAGGATACATAAAAGTGCCACATATGAAAACATGCAGTGTGTATATCCACTCCAGTACTGGGCTTATACTTGATATTCTTTAAAAACACAGTAGGGCTTTTTACTCCCTAAAAAGAGTTGAATAATGCAAAACAGCACAAGTTATAGCATCGTTGACGTCAATATTATTACATTCATATGCCAAAATTGTTACAAATACATAAAAAGGAAGAGAATAAGATCAACGATCATTCTTACAGTATGTTTAGTAAAAGTCAGAATGAAATTTTCGTTGTACAAAAGAGTGAGCAGTAAGCTACATAATTTGGAAAAGACGAAACAAAGCTAGAAACTAAAGCAGAATAGGGAGCATGCTTTAATAGTAGAAATCCTAAAGTTAGAATCAGCATAAATTGATTGAAAGCGAGAATATTGCAAGCATGATGGATAAGAGGCAAGCAGCCTTGACTTAACAAATAATCCAGCATTAGCACTACTGTTATGACTGTGATACGGGCTTCCTAAAGGAGCATCCGGCTTTCTACCCCAGATGGGGGTTCCTTCACCTGAATCCCCTTAAAGGCTCTTGAAAGAAATCACTTGATGATAAAAAGACAATCTCTGCACACCCCACCCCCACCCCAACAGAATCACCTAACATCATATTTTTATGAAAAGGAAAAAAAAAATTAGTTCGGGTTTGGAATAGGCTTTGAAGGGGCTTATCCCCCATTTCTTTTCTTCTTTTTTGACATCAGGTAAAGAAGCTGTCCAGATTTCATTAAGAACTCACACAAAAATGCAGGAGTGCTTTATTCACAGTAAAGACTTGGAACCAGCTCATTTCCAAGACGAGTCTCTGGTACGGGTGAAGGAGCGTATGTTTTAGCATTAGCAGATTTTAAGCAAAAGCAGATATGTTCAAAAGAAGAAAAGTGCACTTTTCTTTGTCCTTAAAGGAACTTCACTCATAGCAAAGCGTGCACAAGCAAGGCCTGTGTGACAAATAGAGCTGTGCTCAGGCCAGTCAGGTTATAAGCCCAGTCCCTACTGTAATGGATTCAGAGAGGACACAACTCATTCTTTTCTTGCTCTAACTAGAAAAAGAAAAAGAGAGAAAAAGAGAGCGAGCACAAATGTACAATATTGTGGTATGTCATCTGTAATGTTTTAAAGGACAGCTCTTCTATCTATTCAGTGTCACTGGATTCTAAACAGTGATAGAAAAACACTAAATTACAAAAGCCACATGCTTCCATTATTTAAAAAAAATCAAATAAAAGCCAGTGTAAAAAATCCACACCTTGAAAGAAGTTCACAGTGGTACCTGGGAGCATCACTTGCTCTTTAGGTTTTCCTTTAGGAAGTGGCAAGTCTAAACATCCTTTAAAAACAAAATGAGTGAAGATGCTGTCTTAACTGTTTCCCGGTGAAGGTGGGGGCTTAGGTGAGTGAATTTCCAGTGTTTCCATTATGACAGAGAGGCTTATTCCCCACTAGAATGAGGCCTAAAGATATTCCACAAGGTTGACATAAATAAAAATAACAGCACAAAAGTGTTTTATGTTCCAGTTTAAAAATCAAGATTTTAAGCCTGCGCAATGAAAACCTGACATTAAATGAAGGATTAGATTTCCTATTACATGCACAACCTGATCTTAAGAAACAAAAAGTAGGTAGTTAACGTCACAAAAGGAGCACAATGAATAAATAAACATTCAGATGACTGGCTAAAATGCCATTAAATTACTGCAAAAGCATACCAGATTGGCCCTTTAAATTTAATACACTATTTGTTAAAGTCAATGCAGATTAATTTTTGTTTTCGTTTTGTGTCTTTATAATGTGTGTATGTATTTTCTTTTTCTTTTTGTTGACAGAGAACTTTTGCACTGAGTACAGAATGAGAAACGCTTTAAGCAACCAAAATAACTTTGAATACTGCAGTGTTGTGCCTTTTTACAAATAATTGTAAATAACGCTACCTAAAGGCTATTTCTACCCTCGTTACTATCTGTTTACAAATACTCCCACAAAATGATGCAATAAACTAAGCAAAATAGGCCACATTTGACAATATCACATGCTCTAAGATTTAGGATTTGGGGATTGAAAATTATGCTATCATCTGTCGATATAAAATACAGGTTTTTAATCTGTAAATTTATTATTACTGTGAAGATTTGAGAAATTTAGTTTCATCCCATTACATCCAATTTACCACTGAAATGCTGGTTTTAAAGTAAGAAAAGCAAGAATCTTTCTGGCAACTATAATAGTCAAAGAAAAACCAGCAGTGACTGGGGGTGAAAAATGAATTTCTGGGATGAAACTATCACTGTAACTCCCAGCAAATGTCAATGCTATCCTTATCTTATACCTGTGATTCTGGAAGCTTTTAGAGTTTCTCTGAGACTTGCTCCTATAACCAGCTCTAAACTTTTTCTTCCCTCTGCAGTTTTGCCAGTCATGCTCTAGAAATAAAATTGTACAATATTGTTTAGATGAGGAAGACAGACAAGCTGGAGGAAGAAGGAGCTGGGAGATCTCCACAAACTATCGTTTTAACAGGTCACTCCCTGCTCAATTTCTTTTAAGAACAAATACCACCTATAAGCTTAATGTCCAGAGCTTTGTGTATGTCGTAAAACTTTTCCAGCTTTTTCCAATTTCAGCCAAAATATTCTGCCTCTAGAACTGAATTAGAATAAATGAATAAACACACAAAAAGGGAGCATGTCCAGTCTAACAGATCACAAAATGGATACAAAATATTAAGTCAGAGTGTTATCGAAAACGCTTAAAAGATAAAAGACACTTTTTAGAAGGTAGATGGAAGGGCAAATACAAATAAAGGGTACACATCAACATCCTAACGCTTTGGAATGTTCAAAACAAGCAGCTATCCATATCCACTATTTGGAGTGCTGCAAGTCATCTCTCGTTACGTGATGATCTGTTGTTCCTGTGTTTGCTGGCTCAGGATTTACTGGTCACACTCACAGTCCTCCACAACTTCGGTCCACCGGAATGGGAACCCGTCCCTCCAGGTTCTCTTCTGCTGTTTTCATTAATATTGCCAGTCGGCTGCCAGACACCCTTCCTTTTTGAATAGCACTCATCAGCTTAAAGAAAAAAATATGTAACAGATTCAGAAGGCAGCCAGTTTACTCCCCCTTCTTCACTGAATTTTAATGGTTACCTTTGCCGCAGGCAAAAGTAATTAAGTGCTCCGTCAAAAGCCATAGCAGGTACTACAGCTCAAATAAAGAGAGTACAATTTTTGAACATTTCAAAATGGGGGGAAGGAGCAGGTATTTCACCACTGGTACAAAAACTACACCCACCTAGCAAATCAGCCTGCCTTGAAATGCAAATGGAATGCATCACTTTTTGCCCCTTACTGTGCTCAGGATACATATTTTTCTGAGTAACTCAAATATTGGCTCTTTGAGTTCCGTTTAAAATTCTTAAAAATGAATCTCAGCAATTGAGCAAAGACAAACCATGACCTATATTTAACTACTCTTTTTTAATGTTACTGTACTTTGACAACTTCAAGTCCCCTAAATCCAAATTCCTTAAAGACTTGATAAAGTAATTCATATTTAAGTCCTTGAAAATGGACCCAAAGATCTACCTTAAGAATTAAAAGCACTGCACAGCCCAGATTTTTGCTAAGTCATTTTTATCCAATGGATAAAATCAGAATTAGTCTTGAAATTACATGCAGGCGGCGGGCAAAGGCCTTTAATCTGGAACACACTTTGCAATTATGAGCATGGGGAGGTTTTTTTTTCTCTCCTTTTTAAGTTGATGTGGTTTTAACTATTTGCTTTTCTCAGTATAGCTTCCCCAATATTCATTCATTCATTCATTCATTCATTCATTCATTCATTCATTCATTCATTCATCCATTCATTCATTCATTCATTCATTCTAAAAAGAATTGATTTAGCCATTCACCATAAAAAATATACACATAAATTCTCAAAATATTTTTATGGTTTTAGTTTTTAGCCTACAGAGATACATTTCTTAAAAATGGCTCTGAATAAGAGTCAGAGGCATCTGCCAAGGTACTGGATCAGAATGTCATGACCTTATTGAAAGCTAGTTTTATAAGCTATTGCTTATTAGAGATGGACTCCTATATGCCGAAATAGCAGTAGAGTCCAAACCTAGACATAAAGTCATGTAACCATGCCATACCTATAGTCATCCTTCCATGAAGATTATTGAAAAAACATATCTATATTCAAAAGCATGTTTAATGAGATAAACATGGGCTCTTAATCTTCAGAAAAAGAAAACACTGTATTTAAAAACCCTGAAAACATACTTTGATCTAATGAATGATGTAGCAAAAAACATTGGTGACATCTAAAGATAGAACAATTTGTTTGTTTTGTCTCTGATTCCATGAAGACCCTCAAAGTTTATCAGAACTAACAAAAATTGCTAGAACTAGAGTTTTTTTCTTTATCCATAAACATTATATGATATACAAACCGTTAATAATTCAAACTTTTCTGTAAACATTACATGTATCTTGAAACCATATTACAAGAAAAAAATAACATTTGGGTGTGAATATATTTCATGAGAAATACGGTCAGCATTTTTTAAGTTGAAAATTACACTGTGTATTTGTACTTAGTAGAAGCATGAATAGTCTCTTTCATTTAGAGTTGGACAAGAAATAAGAAATGCTCAATTATTAAAACTGTACAAGAAAACCTGCAGATGGTTTAAATTATTTTGTGTTTAACTCTACTGCACTCAAGAAAATTACTTAAAACCCAAACCACACAGCATAACTATAAAATTAGATTCTTATTGTTTCTAAAACCCCAAGTCTTCTTTCCCTAAAGGTTGTTGTTTATTTACAACACACATGAAATTAAACATAAGCTATTTCAAAAAAGTTTTCTGAAATCCTGAGACAAACAATAAAACATTGTCAAGAAAAAACTAGACCAAAAACATGTATTCAGTAGTTTCTATTCGCAAACATAAATTTTAAACTCAATTTAAAATGTGCACTTAGTTAAACAGTAAGCTAAAGAACTAAACATTCTTTTTTGTAATGCTGGACACAACCTGTGAAAATTTTCTGCATTTAGATTCAACAATGCTCTTATCTGCAGCTCATCTCCAGAGAGACAATTACCATTTCCTTTGCCTTGATCTTGTTTGTTTAACTTGACACAGTGAAGAAAGGGCTGACATTGACCAAAATCCCCAGCATTAATTTATTTCATGTTCAGCATTCATCATTGCCATGGTGCAAGCAATATCTGGCATTCATTTGAAATAGCTGCCCAAGAAGCACTACAGAAAAAGCCTGGCTGCTTGGAAACCAATACGTTCTTCATATGATCAGAGTCCTATGGGCAGGTACAAATAATGTATGGGTTTGTTGAATTTCTCTCTTTTAAGGAATGATGCAGAGCATCCAGTTTGAAGTTAAAGTAACAGGATGTATTTCCTTCATAGTTAGGATTAAACAACTGAGCCTTGGGTAAGTGAAAATTTTGAAAATAGATATGCTTGAATTATATTTGGTCTTGACCCTAGAATGCATTATTTCCTTTTCGTTTTTCAGATTCTTTTTAATGTAAGAGTATAATAATTACACTTCAGATTCTCAAATGCATATGATTCTCAAACAAATACAACTATGATTTTTTAAAACTTTATCCATCAAAAAAAAATTGCTTTCCGCATCAGAAATATTGTTACCGCTTTTGAAGCAGGTGAAGAATTGTCTATCAGTGGTATTCCATGCCTGACTTCTTTAAAAAGCATATTTCTTATTCAGCCCTTTAAGCCATAATTAACTTGGATTTAATCTAAATTGTCCAACACAACAGAATGTGTCTTATAAAAAGAAAAAAAAAGAACATGCACCATACAGCACCTCATCCTTGAGGGCGGACACACTAGTCTTCGCTGGCTTTAAGTTAACTCTTCTTTTTAAGAATGAAGTGACAACTGTGTGGACTTAAAAATCTATTCTTGCACACCCATTGACAACCAAGAGATAAAAAGCAAGTACACTTGTTTCCTTTCACTACAACTCACCTGCAAAAATTCATTGAGTTCAACTTGTCCATTTTTGTTCAAATCCACTTCATTCAGAATTTCATGCAGTGTATTTTCATCCATTTGGATATGGATATTCTAAATAAAAGAAAATCACAAAATAATGAGTTTTAATTAATAATTATGCAAATCCCTTCATTAATGTTACCAACCTTTCAAAAATTGAGAAATATTACTTATAGAAAGCACTAGATGAAAAAAATTATCTCATATAATCTTTATATTCTTTTACTATCAAAGATAGTGGACCAAAAAAATATTACCTCTAATACACGCTGAACATCGACAATGGTAATAAAGCCCTTTTGGTCTGCATCAAACTTATGAAATCTCTTCTTATACCTGGAACACAACATTGAATATTGGAAAAATTCACTTATGTAGGTGAATGGAAAAAAAAGATATATAGAAACTTATTAAAAGTACCTGTCAATGTCTGAAGGCAGTAGGCTAATTTCAGAGCGATCTGTTAACTGTTCTGATCGAGATTTGTAGCCCATTTCATAATACAGAAATCTCTTGGCTGTTTCAAGTTCTTCCTAAAATATAGACACATAAAGTTCAAAGATTTACGGAAAAAGGTATTATTTTTCTTTTGGTTTTCTAAAAAGGAGCTGATGCTCATTTATCTGACCAGCACAATCTTTTATTTCTCCAAGTTTTATTGAAGTATAATTTATAGTCAATAAAATTCACCTATTTTAGGTATGTTGTTTGATGTATACTCGCCCATGATGAATCTTTAGAACATTTCTGTCCTCTAAAAAGCTTCCTTCTGCCGGTTTGCAGTTCATTTCTTCCCCTGACCGCCAGTCCCAGGCAACAACTGATCAGCTTTTTGTCAACACAGTTTTGCCTTTTCTAGAATTTCATACAAAATGGTTCATATAGTAGGTAGCCTTTTGTGTTTGACTGCTTTCATGTAGTATGATTCTGAAATTCATCCATGTTGTTGTGTGTTTTAATGGTTTATTTCTTTTTAATGCTGAATAGTCTTCCACAGTATTGACTAGCAAAATTTCCAGGACCGAATTCTTGTTGTTCGGTGACAGCAATTAAACGTGAAGAAGATGTCTAGGACTTGAACAACTACTATCAAGACAGATGTGAGATTAGCTATTCTGAAGTTCTGTCACTAGGATACTGATAGTTGGCTGGAAGTTACAGTCATGTGAATAAACAAGCTATCCTGACTAGTTACTCTTCGTGTTTTCAATGTCCCCAGCCTCAGTTGATACTATTGCTGAGAACACTGTCTTTCTTAGTTTACATCATGTCAGTCTCTCATCTAAAAACTTCCAAAATGATTCTATTGCACTGTGTATTGTTCACAAATATCTTTTTCCTCCCTTTTACAGACGAATAGTACATGTACACTCTTCTCCCCCCCACCATAAGTTTACTTCTCGGCCCCATTGATGTTAGCTTGGACATGTGATTAAGTTTGGCGAATGGGACATGAATGGACATGATAAAAAATTATCTCAGCTAATACATACATAAAATATATAATATACAATATATACTATAAAAATGTATTATGCCACTTTTGAATAAAAGCTTGAAAGCAACTGCACAACTTGGCTTTGCCTCTCTTGCTCCTATGCCATGAGAAGGGTATGAATCAGAGAGATCTGAAGCCACTCTGGAACACAGAGAAGAGCCATAATAGCTAACACGCACCCTTCATGTAATATGATTGAAAAATAAGTGCTTGCCATAGTAAACCAACAAAATTTTGAAATTGTTATACAGCATAACCTAGAAAAAATTTACTAATACAAGTAGGAAATTTCCCAGCCTTCTCATCAAAGGATCTTATGTAAGTGATTGGTGACTTTCCTCCTTTTTCTTGGGAAGACATACTTTTTTTCTGAGATTATTCCCTTCCTACTTTCCTTTCTCTTAGGAGAAATATATATAATTTATATAGATACATATATTTTAATATAAATAAAATAAATATATATAATAGGAAAAATACATATGATTAGGAACACCAAAAAATTATCTCAGCTAATATATACATAAAATATATAATATACAATATGTATTATATAAATATATTATATATGTATACATACACATGATATATACAACTTCTCTGAAAAACTTCTCTGTGAAGTCATCAAGCGCATTCTTCACTGGCAGATTATTCTTCATACAAGAAAATCCACCAGTTATAAACGAAATTATTTTTCCATTGCACCAATTTTACCCAGCCATTTTCTACAAAACTAATTCAAGTTTCATTTCCCTGGAAAAGGCATCTCTGATGCTTCCCTCCAAGAACAAGCTCTTCTTTGATTCATGTCCCTTCATTCCCTATGTATTTATGCATACTCCATCAAGCAAGGTATCATGGAATTTCAAAGCTGGAGGGGATTTTTCCCAAGAAGTCACTCAATGTATCTTCCTAACCTTAAATTTTCTTTACATTCCAAAACTGGAAGCATGAGGTCTCCATCTGAAGAATAGGGCAATAGCTCACTACCACTGAAAGTAGCCCATAAAGGGATGGCTCCAATTACAGAAAGGTTTTATGTTGAGATTAAACCCATCTCTTTGCAGTTCTTCCAGTTTGTTTGGGATTGGCATGTACCTAGAAAGGAATAACTATCAGCTTCATCAGTCTGGAGATATAATTTCTAGTAATGCAGCTTATGAGTGCAATTGCATAGGGGGTAGCCATGATCTACTGTTAAATGCTATGATTCAGTTAACACAGAAACATATTTTGTTTTTATATGTGCTACTGGTAAGCTTCATCAAATTTATCATGAATGGATGGAGTTTTTTCCTACCTAATGCAAAGTTTGCCATTTATCTCTATTAAATTATACCTAATGAAATTTCACTCATTGCTTCAATTTGTCATCATTCACTCTCCTTCCAGTTTCATGTTATTGGTATCCCAAAGATGCATGCCATCAACAATATAATCTAAGTACTTGACGCAAGGTAGACTAGGTCAAACCAAGGACAGAGTCCTCATGACCTGATACCAAAGACCTCTTCTGAGGCAAACAGTGATCATTTATTTGCCTGATTACAAATCCACCAATTTAAAAAAGATATCACATGGGGCTTCATAAAATGCTTTAAGGAATTCAAATATATTATGTCTATAACATTTCCCTGACCTAACAATTTTATTGTTCTTTATGAAAAGAAAATGAAATGTCTGAAATGATTTTTCCTGAATAATTCCTTACTAGCATCCAGTGATCACTATACTCCTTGCTAACCACTGATACAATAAACTTAAAATGCCATAATCCAGAAAACTGTCCAAGATCAATGCTAAGACCACTGATATATAGGTTAAAAACTACATTTTCCTCTCCTCTGTCTTTTTGGAATTTGGTACTACATTTGCCCACCTTCTGTCTTCTACGGTTCTGTTCCTATTTGCTACAATATTTTAAAGCTCAAAGGTAGTTAAATAAATTCCGTCTGCAAATTCTCTGAACACCCTCAGGTATAATTTTTCTAGGTTGGCATACAAACTCATTTAGAGTAAACTCATATTTGAATATCTATTTCCTCTTACCAATATTTATTTTGCTCTTTTCACACTGAAAATCATTCTCCTTGACCAAAAAGAAAAACATGGGTATTAAACTATGAGTTGAAAAGTTCTCCCTTTTCTCCAGCATTCAGGAACACAGTGCCAGTCACCTTAAGTAATAACCTAGGTTAGGCCTTACTTGCATTCTTTTCCATTTTTAAAAGTTATTTTTTGTGTCCTTAGCATTTTGTCCAACATTCTGCCAATTCCTGAAACTATTCATATATATCCATATTATTCCTGGATACCTTTTCATTGCTTAGCACTTGTAGTCCCTCTGTTTGCTGTTTAGCAGCTTGCTTTTGTTCAGAGACACTCTGTTTCTTCTGCCTCAGTGGAATCAATTTTGAAAGAATTTTTTGTTGTGAGCTTCTCTCAATCTACTTAAGTGGTCTTCTCTGTAAAGTCTCTCAGTGAAATTCAGCATGTTTTGTCTGAAGGCTATGTAAAATGTACCTTACCAAATACTATGGCAGCATTTCCCAAAATATGTCTCAGGCAATACTCATCTTTCTCTCCCCTAACCCTTCCAAAAAGATCTGCCTCTGAATAACTCCCCTTTTGGAAACTGACAATGCATTTAAGCATTTTAAAGGTGCCAAGTTATCTGCATTAAAAAAAAAAAAAATGGTTTCTTTTGTGTAACTCAGAATTTTCTAAACTCTTTTGACCAAGTAGTCATCTTTTGACTTACATTAATTTATACCCTGGGGAACACAATTTGGCAGTGTCCCATTCTCTATATATCCCCAGCATCTCCTGTCAATCCCCAACTCCCCTAGACACCTTCCTCCCTAATTGGTTGTTCCAGGTTGGCTGGATTTGGTCTAGAGTGACAGTTCTCTAGATCTTTCTCTAAATTTTGAAAAACATACATACATTTCTGAGGTACATATGTGTTGTAAACACTTCAATTAGATTTCAAGCTCCTAGAAACTATGAGCTATTTTTTATTCCCCTAAAATATTTAGTAAAATACTCAGTATACAAGTCACTCATTAAGTATTGACTGGTAAAAACGACCACAATTCATCTATGGAGAGTTATTTATCACCTTGTTCCTCTTTCACTTTTGCAGGTTAAATAATCCCAATGCTTTTAACCTTTTCTCAGAAGTCCAGCTTTCTAACCTTTAATTCTTCTTCTTTTTTTCCCCTCTCCTTTGTTCTCGCTACTGTTCACTGTCCTTATTAACACCCCTACGTCTCAGATTCTGAGTAATAACTTTAGGTCTTTTATTTCTGTTTCTTTGTTGAGGGGGGTGGGAGAATATTTCTGAGTACATAAATCTGCTCATAAAATCTGAACTGAAGTTAAATCTTGTTTCCTAGGAAGGGTCAAATACAACCAGTTTAAAGAATTTTCTTCCTCCTTCCTACCTCCTACAGCCTGAATTCCTGGCACAAAATATCTTCCTGCATATTCAAATCATTCCAATCATAATTTTTACAGGAACACATTATCCTCAATCCTATATGGCAAAAATGATTGACAGTAGCACCGGAGTAAGTTTCATTCTGTGTTGCCTCGGTATATAGTTTTGTTGATCAAACCAAAACTCAAAACTGAAAGAGCTATAAACCAGTCCCGCCAATGCAGAGACAACAGGGCAATGTGGAGAAAGCACATGCTCTCAGATCAGAAAACCTGGTTTCAATCCTAGTTGCACAATTTACTAGTTGTATGAACTGTGACTGGGACTTACTCCCTGAGCCAATTTCCTCTACTATGAAATGGGGGTAAAGGTTATGCCTGACAAAGATGTATCAAGGTTAAGAAGCTCTTTTCAACCAGTGGATTTCACCAGCAGTACACTATATATGTTGCATTAAAATTACTACAGAATTTTTGAAAAATAGGGCCATGGTTTCACCCCTAAAGACTCTGACAGATAAATCAGACTCTAAATCAGTCCTTGAAACCTGCCCTTTCCTGTGCATTTCCCAGGTGACTCTGCTATGTAAGCGTCTCTGGGAATCTACACCAGAATGAGAGTACTTTAAGGACAGGGCCTGTGCCTAATCCTTCCTTACACATGTGACATAGATGCTCACTAATGTTCATTCGCTCATTCAGTAGATATTTATTTAGGGCCTCCTACATGTGCTGAGCACGGAGAGTACAGAAACAAAACAGCTCACCTCTTCTCCTCCCGGGAGCTTACTTCCTGGAGGAGAGGCAGCAACAAATAACTAAATGCATGATATGTCAAATGGGAATAGATGCTAAAGAGAAAGTAGGGAAAGGGGTAGAAAATGCCATTCAGATAGGGGAAAGGGGATCTTTTATTCAGCGGCGTTAAGGCAGGCCTCTCTGGAGTAGAGACTAGTAGGAAATGAGGCAATAGGTCCTGAGGATATCTAGGGAAGAACATTCCAGGCAGTGAGATTAGCAGGGCTTGAATAAGGAAAAGCAACTTGACCTGTGGATTGGAAGGGAGTGAATGTGAGATTAGCAGGGCTTGAATAAGGAAAAGCAACTTGACCTGTGGATTGGAAGGGAGTGAATGAATGGGGAAAAAGACCAGAGGGATCAGAAAGGTGGTGGTCAGATCATGAAGGACTTGTAAATCACTGTAATGACTTTGGCTTTACTCTGAGTATACGACAGGGTGTGTTAGCAAAGAAATTTTTAATTATCAGTCCTCATCTGACTAAACCTATCAGCAGCATTTGACACAGCAGATTACTTTCCTCTTCTTGAAATACTTTCTTCCTTTCCTTCTGGGTCACAGCTCTCTCTTGAGTCTCCTCACACCTTCTCCAACCTCACTAGCTATTATTGTCCCTTTCTCCTGAATTCTTCTTTTTCTCTCCAACTTCCGAACTCTGGAGTACTCAGGGCTCAGTCTTTGGACCACTTGCTGTCATCTACTACATGAACTTCTTATAAGATCTCATCCAGTCTGATGACTTAAATACCAACTCAAACGCCTATCTCCAGTTCAGACCTCCCCTGTGAACTGCAGACTGACATATCCAATGATCTGGCTTATGCTTTAATAGAATCACTGAAGTTGTTAAAGCAGGGACCCTGGTTTATGTGGATTATTGTAACAGAAGAGATGCTGGTAGCCTGAATCAGAGTGATAGCAGCAGAATGTGTTAAGAAACAGTTGAATTCAAGCCATTATTTGAAGGTAAATATGATAAGGTTTGCTGACGGATTTAGATCAGGTATGATACAAAGATTTAGGCCTAAGCAACGAAAAGGTGGAATAGCTATTTATAACATGATGAGGTCAGTAGTAGTAGCAGTAATAGTTTGGGGAAGGTAGAAGATCCAAGAGAGATGGTTTTATGGACTGAACACCATAAAATTTTGTCCCCCAAAATTCATATGCTGAAGCCTTAAACCTCAATATGATGATATTCAGAGATGGGGACTTGGGGAGATAATTAGGTTTAGATGAGTCTTGAGTGTGGGGTGACCCTCTCTGTCTCCTCCATGTGAAAACACAAGAAGGCAGCTATCTGAGAGCCAGGAAGTATTCTCACAAGAATCCAACCAGGCTGGAACCCTAATCTCAGATTTCCAAGCTCCAGAATTGAAAGAAATAAATGCCTGTTGACTCCACCCAGTCTGTGGTACTCTGTTAGAGCAGCCTGATTAGACTAAGACAGATGGTGCTCCAGAAAGCAGCTCAAGAAAGAGGGCGTAATCACGTGTGTCAATGCCGCTAATGAGGTGAGCAGAAAGAGGACCGAGGGACGACCAGGATACTGAGCAAAGTGGAGGTTACCGGTGAGCGTGACCAGAGCTACGACAACAAAGTGGCAGCAAAAGAGCCTAAATGCAATGGGCTCAAGAAAGACTGGGGCGAAGAACTGAACCAATGAGTACAGAAAGTCTTTTCTGAATAAATTCATGAAAATGACTTTGCGTATCATAAGATTTTGGTTTAATTTAAAAACATGAAGATCTTCTGTTTATTACAACAAGCCCAGGGTGGTATGTGTGGGCATCTGCGCATCACTGACTTTCTTTTTTTAATTTGGATATAAATATAAAATTTCAAATGACACAAATCAATACGCATTTGGTGGTCAGGCAGTAAAACCACTATTTCCTACCAAAGGCAAATTTGCAGGAGTGTGAATTTCACTGCAGAATGCATTCTAAGAGTGTATTCAATGAAAACCAGAAAAGGTTCTACCCACAATCATTATTATCTTACTTTTTCAGGAATTATGACCACTAATTTGAGAGCATTTTTCTATAAGAGATTTTCCAGAAACAACAAACAAATTTTGGTACAAGAATATCTTTCCAGTTTCCTAGAACCTAGCATTATCAAGCACACACGTATAGAGAGAGAGAGAGAGAAAGAGAAAAGAGAGAGAGAGAGAGAGAATTTGGCAAGGAATCTAAAGTCACCACAGAAACTATGCTTGCCTCTACTAACAGATCAATATATTACATGTTTATAATGAGGACTGTGGTTTTAAAGACTTCTGTATAATACCTGTTTTTTATGATCATCCCAATTCAGTTCTTTGCCCATCAGTTCAACAATCCTGGGTAGGGCTTCCTCTGCTGCCTGGACATTTAGAAAGGCCAGGCGAGTGCGACGAGAAATCATATCCACTGCAGTGCAGGCATACTCCTTAATCCCATATTTCACCTGAGTTTGAATTAAAGTAAAATGATTAGTTTAGGACTTTTTTTAAAAAAGAGAGAAAGCAGTTTCACCTTAAAAAAAAAATGTGTGTTTAGGAAAAGTGATATTTTTCGTTCTAAACTCTGGTTCTGTAGCAGCATGAGACACAGTAACATCATACAAGTTCCCCATCTGCCTGCCAAAAGAGGTTTGGAAATTGGGACAAACTGGACAAAAGTTAATGCCTTCTTTCTGAATAGAATCTGGCACAAACATGCAAATCGCATCACTTCTTATTTACCATGCACAGTAATCATGTACCTCTTTGTTTATACATAACATGGATGTTAATTTACACACCGGAGTAGGCAAAGGACAATTATTAAAATGTTATGGTCTGATCTCTTTAGGCTGTCCAAAGATTTCTGTCTCAGAGTAATCAGATGACCGAAGCCCTACCTTCAATCAATAAGCAAATGCTTACTGGATGCCCAGGTATTAAGATGCAGTGAATTTTAAATAAATATAAAGCATGGTCTCTGGCTTCATAACATGTGAATCCTTGATGAGAAACAAAGCTTAATCTTTGAGAAGTTAAGTGTCAAATCAAGATCTGTCATCAGGCAGCACATGAGTGATATAGAAGCTGTATCACAAGTTCACAAAAGGGCAAACAACTGTAAATTAACAAGACTTGGGATAGCTCCGTGGAGGAAAAAGAAATACATATTTTCTTTGTTATTGTTACCATAATCAATATCACTTTAGAGTTAAAATAAAACTTTGTAAATGAAAGGATCTGTACTGAACAGACATTTTACTCCAGGCTTTAGCTGACCTATGTGCATTAAAACTTAACTATATGGTAATTTTTAAAGAAGATGAAAAAAACAGATGAATAGTGTCCCATGTAGACAGGAAATTCCCACACGACCATTCACATACCTCTGCTTCAATGTATGGAAATTCTGACACAAGACGCACACCAACAATGGGCCATCTTTTTCCAGTCACACTTGCCATTTTGGCCACCTCAAAAGCCTTGTCACCATAGGTTGCAGCAAGATGCTGAGCCACCTAGGGAAGTAAAATTGCATTAGGCAGGTACTTTGACCATCAATAGCTTCTAGGTACAAAGCAAAACATGTACACGCTCCTCTTGTCAGCTTTTTACAGCCTGTGACTAATAGTTCTAGGAGAGTATTCGATTTTGCTTCTGTGGGAGGAAACCACTTGGGCTCCGAATGCTTAGGCCAGCACTAACTCTCCTTTACATGTGTCACTGTATCAATGACTGATGAAGCTTCAGCTTCCTTCTGCTCCCAATATCACTTCTGAAGAACAGCCTTCCTGGTGTTCTAATAGAATGAATCTGGGATGGCCTGTCTACTGAAAACAAACCAAACAAACCCCAGATTTTAAAATAGAAACTCAAATGCGTATTATCTTTTAGTCCACTAAAAGAAAGAAGACCTTTTTTCCTTTTCTCCATGAGTTCACTCGCCCAGTACACAGACGGAAACGAAGCCAGCAAAAGGAAATTCTACATCAAGGAGGTCACTTGGTTGCTGATTCTGTTATTGGCGATAGTAAGATTCGGTGGAGTCAGATGACATGGCAATGCATACCCACCTCACTTTCAAGTCCGTAATCCTGGACAAGCCTAATGTAGAGTGTGGGGCTCCAATCTTTGCCCCCTTGAAGGAAAAGCCCAACTGTTTTACTTGGTCCTGCTTTCAAATTATGAGCCTTTATTGCAGCATCTATGGTATCTTCTGCCATAGAGCGATAGGTTGTCCATTTTCCACCTACAAGTAAGTAGATAAATAATTCACTACGTTGCCACCCCTTATTTTTCTTATAATGAACCATTTATCAACTTATGAATAACAAAATCTACTCATTGTTTATAATAAATGTGGCAAAGATATATGTAAGCGTTTACTCAGAATCATTAAAAAAAAAAATCCTTGCTGGTTAGAGTTAAAGGAGATTCCAGTGTGACCACTGAACTAAAGTTCCTATCTAAAGTATTACACACTCAAATAACCAGGCAACACCCCGTACCTGCTATAGTGATGAGGCCGCTCTCACTGATATCCACAACATGATTTCGGGAGATAGACTGAGTATCTGCAGACTTGGGGTCTATAACCAGGGGACGAATGCCGCTCCAGGCTGCCAGGACGTCCCCTCTTCTCACTGGGAAGGGTCAATGCCAAGGGTTAAGAGGATCGCTCAGCAACATGTCAACAAAACTATGATAGTTAATAAGCAGGAAAGACTTCAGTAAATGGAACACATAAATATGCACTTTAAAAGAAAGTCCTTAAATGTAAGAACTAAGTGAGTGGATAAGTACAAGAAAAACTCAAAGAACTATTTTGTTACAAAAATAATCTCCATGAAAATAAATAAATAAATAAATAAACAAACAAACAAACAAACAAATAAATAAATAAAAACCTTGAAAATTACTGACACTAGTACCGAAGAGGAAACAAATGTTAGTAACCCTGAGCTGGGACTATCTGAAATAGTTAAAAAGACCAACAATATAGGCAGGAACAAAAATAAAAGCAAACTAATAGACTTATGACTTATTATATTTCCTTCTAGAATGTATCTTGCTATCTCTTCTCAGGGAAGACAAAGATCCTTAGTTGAGCATTTATACCAGGCCTAGCCTTGTCAAAGCGCTCAGTATACAGGTTGCATCTCATTTAATCTCACAAAGACTCATAACATTGGCTATTATTTTTCTCACTGCACAAATGAGAAAAAAGATTGGAAAAGTTTAAGCAACTCGCCCAAAGCACACATCTTATAAATTGTAAACCAGCACATTTTTGTTCATTAAATTGTACTATCTCTCAACTGTTGACAATTTCCACACTCTCTGTTATTTTTTCTTTTCTGATCCTGTTGTCTTGATAACTGCCACCAAAACAGGTATACTGTCTCCTTCAAGTATAGGGGAACAACACTTGTGTTATAGAGTATAGAAATTCTTTGAAAATTCAAGATACCATGCCATTTTCTTTACTATCTCTGCCAAAATAAAACTACCTCTTGATACCAAAAGTTGATTAAGTTTACAATATAATCGGACAGCAGTTGCACAACACTCTGTACTGACCTAAAAATGGCTAAGGAGAGCAGCCCAGTTGTGGTTCTGGTGTACCATCAAGGGCAAGGGCAAGACCTGAGGGCAGAGCTTTCAGAACCTACTTCTCTTTATCCAGATCAGCTTCAGAGAAGGCCTAGCTGTTTTCCCCTCCACTCTCCACATCAAGGAGCTGACCACGTGCACCGATCCAACAGCTGTCTAATGATGCACACTCTGGGGTGGTCACTGCTTACCTGGTCCTGTTGCGCTTACTTTGGTAAACCACTTAATCCATTTCTGGGTAATAGAGAAGTGCAATTTAGCTTCAACCATGACTTTGGTCATTCTCCCTCTTACTCCCAGCCATTACCCATAGTGATGAAAAACTGTCTACTGTCTTGAAAATATCAAGGAAACGGGAAAACTGGACAGACGCATGCAAGACAATGAATTTGGACCCTTACCTTACACTATATACAAAATTAACTCAAAACGGATCAAGGGCCTACCCGTTAGATCTAAAACTATAAAACATTTAGAAGAAAATATAGGGGAAAACTTCATGACATTGGATTTGGCAATGATTTCTTGTATGTGTCATAAAAGGCACAGACAACAAAAGAAAAAAATAAATAAAATGGACTTTATCAAAATTAGAAACCTTTGTAAATCAAAGGATATCATCAACAGAATGAAAAGACAACATATGCAATGGGAGAAAATATTTTCAAATCATATATCTGACAAGGGGTTAAGATCCAGAATATAGGTAAGAACTCTAAAGCTCAATAACTAAAAAAGATAACTCAATTGAAAAATGAGCAAAGGATTTGAATAGACATTTCTACAAAGAAGATATACAAATGGCCAATAAGCACATAAAAAGATGCTCATAAAAAGATGATCACTAATCATTAGGAAAATGCAAATGCAAACCACGATGAGATACAACGTCATACCGTTTAGGATCGCTATTATAAAAAATTTTAAAAAACAAATCAACAGGAAATAACAAGTGCTAGTGAGGAGGTGGAGAAATTGGAATGTCCTCGTGCATTCCTAATGGGAAGGTCAAATGATGCACCCGCTATGGATAAATACATGGCAGTTCCTCAAAAAATATGAACAGAATTACCAGATGATCAAGCAATTACACTTCTGGGTTCATACCCAAAAGAAATGAAAACAGGGGCAAGCTGTACACCACCCCGATGTTCAGAGCGGCATCACTCGTAACGGTCAAAATGTGGAAACGACCCAAGTGTCCACCAACAGATAAATGGATAAACAGAAATGTGTCATATACATGCAATTGGACATTATTCAGCCTTAAAAAATAAGGACATTCTGCCACAAGTTACAGCATGGATGAACTTTGAAGACATTATGCTATGTGAAATAAATCTGTCACAAAAGGACAAATATTGTGTGATTCCCTTCATATGATATACCTAGAGTAGTTAAATTCATAGAGACGGAAAGTACAACAGTGGTTGCTGGGCAGTGGGCGGAGTATAGGGAGATAGTACTTAATGGAGTTAGGGAAGATGAAAAAACTGTGGAAATTGATGGTGGAAATGGTTGCATGAAAAATGTGAATATATTTAATGCCACAGAATTGCACACTTAAAATGGTTAAAATGATAAATTTGATTTATATATATTTAACAACAATTGTAAAAAAAAAAGACAAAAGGAAAATTTGACATAATTCAAGTTTCAGAAGATTAAGGAAATATTTTTACATATAACACAGCAGTACCAGGGCCTCTACAAGCCCATATCAAACCCATGCCTTAGTTCAAATTAAACCATCTCATTCAGGAAGCACAGTTTTGTGAACAGAGTGCAGTCTGGATTTCAGATCCCATTTACCCTGTGGTCATATACCTCTTTGTACAGTAAGCCTCCTATATATTTATAATCCCTGAAAACTATTTAGATATATATCTAGTAGACTCGGTGCGAAGAATGACAAAGACTTCCTGAAATGATTGGAATAGTGCATACACACACACAGACACACACAGCAGCTAACCAAACACAAGAATAAGACCCTAAAAACAAATAAATTATACTGGATGACAGATAATTCCTCCATCTTGATCTCAAAGGACAAAAAGATATGTGGTAAAGATAAATTCAACTAAGGTAAATCTGGCATATTTTAATCTATCTCCTTAGGGCCACCCATACATGACTGCAATCTGAAAGGAGAGGTACCCATACACTTCTACGAAGTGTTTACTCAACCCATACCCAAACATTGTATCTGAAAGGAAGAAGAAACATAATACACAGGTGAGAAAAGCCTCCGTCTTCTAGTCTTCTTAACTTGGAGACCATAAGGGAATCTCCATGCAGGGATTCCAGTCCTCGACCTGCTCATTTGCATTCTCAAACAATTTTAATCCTGATGGATTCCACGGAATGGAGGTTAATTCTTGCTTTACAGGATTCCACAAAAGTCCTGTAAAACCTTGACACAAATCATGCAATGTTTTAATCTTAAAAAAAAAAAAAAAAAAAACAACTAGGAAATTACCACTATTTTCCATTAGAGTTCAAATCATCCTCCGAGTCAAAAATAAAGCTCGGCCAACCACTGAGAACGTCACTGCAGCCACCACAAAGTCTGCAGTGTGTCTGAAATTCCTTAGGTCGCCACACTGACCAGGAATTTCGTTTCAACTCTTAAGGCCCTCTGACTGATTTTAAACTTATTTGATGAAAAAATAAGACTTTCTGGACTAGATCTGAAGCATATGCAAATAACCTTTGAGGCAAATGCTTTACCTTTTCTGGTATAGGAAGAAAAATACATCTATGTAAGTGCGCTGTCAGAAACAAAAAGACCAAACTAAAACATTCAAGTTTTTCATTCATAGGGGGACATTAAGTAAAACATAAGGTATACTAATAACATTTTAATCCTTACTCTTGATATTGACAATCAAAAAAAGAAAATACTACCAGGAAGAGTTCATAATGTGTTGGGAACTTTCATTTACTTCTCTTGATATCTTAGCATTCAGCTTTAAGCCTAAAAATTATATCAGATAAATATTGGGATTAAATTTATTTTAAAAGATACATTTAAGTACAATCAAATTTTCAATCACATTTAAAATATACAGGGGCAGCCAGATGGCTCAGTTAGATAGAGTGAAAGCTCTGAACAGGGTTGCCAGTTCGATTCCTACTCGGGCCAGTGAGCTGTGCCCTCCACAACTAGATTGAAGACAAGGAGCTGCCACTGAGTTTCTGGAGGAGCAGCCAGATGGCTCAGTTGGTTTAGAGTGTGAGCTGTCAACAATAGGGTTGCCAGTTCCCGCATGGGATGGTGGGCTGCGCCCCCTGCAACTATATTGAAAACGGTAACTGGACTTGGAGCTGAGCTGAGCCCTCCTCAACTAGATTGAAGGACAATGACTTGGAGCTGATGGACCCTGGAGAAACACTATTCCTCAATATTCCCCAATAAAATTTAAAAATAAAATAAAATATACATCAGGCTTTATGGCCTCCAGGATTTTTATATTAGTAAACCAGAGTTGTGGTTGGATCAGGTTCTCTCTCTGTCAGTTTTCTCTCAACCTTGAAATTTAATGATTTTTATGGATTATTCTAAGGCTATTTGCTGCTGAAAAATAAAGTACTTGTACCTCTTCACCACACAAATTAAGCAATGACCAGTCAGTCAGGACCCTAGGTGTAATCTGTATCTGTGGGGTAGACCATATAGCTAAACATATGAAACATCAATTCTAACCTCTTGTATAAAAGACAGCAATTAGCTGAGCTAACAGGTTTCTCTCCTTATCACCTACTCACCCACAGTGAAAACCTTGTACACTGTTAAATGAACCTTAATTAAAGTTCTCTGAAGGAAAAAAATTCAAACCCAGAAGGCAGATAGCATAGAGAAACTTGACTATTGCCTGGAACTGCTGCAGCCATATTGCACCCTGAGGGAAAGTAGGATTAAGCAAACTTAGAGGGTGATAGAGTAAAGAGAAATAAGGGCCATGAGCCTTAGACATTGCTGACTCACTAAATTAATCACCTTTGGAGGCTTCCTATATCTGGAGTTCGTCTTTTACAAGATAATACATTTCTTTATTTTATATAACAACA
Organism: Rhinolophus hipposideros; assembly: GCF_964194185.1. Classification (NCBI taxonomy): domain Eukaryota; kingdom Metazoa; phylum Chordata; class Mammalia; order Chiroptera; family Rhinolophidae; genus Rhinolophus; species Rhinolophus hipposideros. Next base: position 35,820,861 of record NC_138052.1, on the reverse strand, counting down.
ACAAAAATACAAATTCAATGACTTTATTCAGTATTTCCTTCTCCAAGGGTATAATATACATCCTTCCAGATTCTGTGGAGCAACACTCTTCCATAGACTTCTTTGCAGTGATGGAAATGGTCTATAGCTACTGTCCAATTCACTAGCGATTTCATAGCATGCAGCTATTAAGCACCTGAAATGTGGTTCATGTGGAACTGAATTTCAAATTTTATTTAACTTTAACTAATTTAAATTTAAATAGCCACATGTTTACTGCCAACACGGCCACCTCACCCACATCTCTAATGGAGCATGTTTTCAGTAAAATCTGACTATACTTCCTTTGCCATGAGAATAGTCTGCTGTAATGGCACACTTTCCCCCAAATACTTTACTGTCATAACAGGTTCCATATTTCTCATTTCAAAGTACCCTCCTTTCCTACTTATCTCATCAGTTTAAAGAAATGAAAATATTTTTCCTCAATTTAGTACTCCTAACCTTAAGTTCTCACCCAGATATTGTTTCTATCATTCAGGTTGTAGCCAAGGATAGGTAGTAAACATCACATACTTTAATTCTCCATAGTACAATATGTGAAGAAAATAACTCTACTCGAGTCTTTTATGTTTCAGAGCTCAAAGATTCATCTTAAAAAAAAAAAGATTCGTCTTGATTTTTCTGGTTCTCACACTGCCAAGATAGCTAAACAAGACTTCGTCACTGTTTCATCATCCTCACCACACTGAAAGTCTTCAGCAATGTCAATTATAATATTTCTTAAGACTCCATACACTGTCTCAATCAATAGTATGTATAGAGATCATGTATGGTGATCAATAAATATTAAGTGGCACATTAAAACATTCTCTGAACTTCTTATATCAAACAAAAAGTGTTGACCTTACCAAATCAAAAGGAAGAATATTTGGGCCTCAGGGTCAATATGCTAGGCTTTATATAAGATTTCTAATGACTGCATACATATTTAAACAATTGGATATTTCCTTTCAAAATAAATGAAAACTTTAAACAAAACAAGATGACAAAAAACAACACTACTATTCCAGTTGAGAAAAATCATCAAACACCGCTTTTTAGAATGGCTCACCCAGATGGCACCCAGTTGATCTTTTACGTGCCAATTGCCCAGATGTTAAAAAACCCACGAGTACCTACAGAGTGTATAAAAAGTCCTTGGTGATATTTTCCAAAGGATAGTGATAAACTAAAATTATTCTTCTACCATCATGTTTAAGAAGTATTTTTATTACAACCCTGATTTAAAAAAAAAAAAAAACTCATTCAGGCTTTAGTATATGTAATATATAAAGAGTAAAATATAAATAGTAAAGTTGAATAGACATTTTTCACAGCTGGTTGAAAAGACTAAGTGCTAGGTAATTGTTTCACATTATAATTAATATTTTTACTCTTAAAAACTTGGCAAGACAAGTGTTTGTTTTAAAAATTAATAGAAAATGAAGCCCACAGGAGGTGACAATTAAGAGCTAAATGTGTGGTTTTGTTTCACATCAGTTATTGAGCCATACGTTTTGGGGTGTTCTTTCTCATGTTTGCCACTTTGGAAAAAATCAATAAAAAGCACGTGAAAATATCTAAATGAACACAGGGGAAATAGTGTCAGAAATCAATACTTTTCTACCAGCGTGTTTAACCTGCTGAAATGAAGTGTTAATCACAGAAATAAGATACCATATTACATTTATAAACTAATGAAACTAGAAAAAGCAAAGCGCGTGACACTGTAATTAAACAGCTGGAAGACATCCAAGCCTGTGTAAGTTGATAACCCTGGTACAATCTCTGGCAGTGAAAAGGCAGGTCTGCAGTGAGTTGATATGGCCAGCTCAGTTGTTAATTGAATAGCAGGCAATCTATAAACACTACTAATTGCATATGTGAAAACCCGTGTACAACTAGAGAAGCTGCCTAGAGAAGCACTCCAGAAAAACTACATGGATAAAGCACTCGGCAAATCTTCTGTCTCTCTCAATCCCTTTAAGTCATAGCTTAGTTTCGCCACTGCGTCCTTGTGATTAACCTCTACACAGCAGACTTAATGATACATTTTTCAAAGGATCATTTTTCTTCCTAACCTAATAGGCACCACACAACTATCAATTACCCATTTCAGAAAAGAACAAACAAGTAATCTAGAAAATTCAGCCTGTGAATGGAAAGCTTTCTAAATCGGAAAAGAAGACATGGTCTTATTCCCAACAGGCAAAATGCTTTGCAGAATTGTTCCGACGCATTTTGCAGCAGTGTGGCAGCTGCTGTGAACAGCATGGAGTGTAAAGATTTGACACTTTTTTTCCTTTCCTTAGGATATAGCCATTTGGGAAGGCTCAGAAACTGTTGTCAGAATTTTACTATTCATCCATTTAATAAATCCTTTTAAAAATGATTATTTCAACCCCAGTGAATGCAAACATGTTAAAACTATTGCTCTCGGATCTAAATCAAACTTTGTACTTTTTAAATCTGTCAAGAGGACTGTTGGTCCCCAGGGTTTAGTTAGGAAACATGAAACCTCCTCTAGTTTAACATACAAATTCAAATAAGGCCAGCTGAGAGCAAAGGTCATTATCATTCTGAAGGTGTCCAGCAGCTTCCATAAATGAAGCGAGAGACTTAATGCACTCCCCAGTGACTATAACATCACATCATGGAACCCCCAAGTACCAATCCGAGTCAGACTGGAGCAGACTGACTTGTACTCTCATCATGCCTCCAATGCTAAAGAGCTATTGGCAAGAAACTTAAGGCTGCTGAGACTCAGTTTCTTCATTGGTAAAGCGAGAATTACAAAATATACCTCAGAAGGTTGTTATGAGAAATCAAAGAGGTAATATAGGCAATATGCTTAACTGAGTGTCTAGCATAAAAAGTGCTCAATAATGGTAGAGTTTAAACAAAATAAAGCATGTGTTACCCATTATAGACGAATGGAAAGATTAAAATACAGGCAGCAACAGCATGTAGCCCAATAACTGAATGGTGCCTGAAGCTGAGTTTTCTCTCACATTTCATCAGTATAGAAGAGAATATCAGGTCTCACCAAAATTCCTTGTAAAAAAATACAAATTTGAATGTCTTCACTTTAAGAAATAAACACCTTTCAAGTGACACTCTACCAAGACTGAAGGTAATTCCTCAAATATAAGGCTTTCAGTCAATTAGAAATAAAAATGAATAGTAACTATAAATAATCATTGTTAATTGTTTAAAGGGATAAGTGTGTCAGTAGGAAAGGTGTGACAAATGGGGTGCACAAGGAAATAAATAAAGCATATGAAAGAGCTGTCATCTCTGCTTTTACCCCAGATATTTGCTACTTGGAGAATTCAAGAGTCCCCAGACCACCATGAAAAAGTCCTGATTTATATAGTGTTTAGATATTAATTTCAACCACTTTTACCAAATATCATAATTGACAAAAACTGTTTGTTCATTTCACCAATTCCCTACCAAATTTCTGTTAACTGAAACGAGCTTTATGGACCAACCAGGTTCCACCAGGTATTGCATGTCTTGCACCTATTTATAGGCAGAATAAAAGAGACGGGTATAGGATCCGGTCTCTGTTACAGCAGCAAAGCTCATTTCACTGGTGGAAATCCCCACCTAAGATATGGACATGGCGGCCTTTTGGAACTAAATCTGTTTCCCTACACATCCAGCCTCTCAGCACGTATAAGCAGTTAGATTTCTCATCGTTATTGCATTTGAACTTTAAGAATTTGGAAACTGTCAACATAGAGCTCTCTGCTCTTGAATTAATTTTATTTCTTGCTCCAACAAACTTTCTGCTTATAGGGTCCAGATATAAACTCACTTTTAACAAATATTACACCCAGGTAAATGTGAAATGAAGCAGAAATTCATTACCAATAATCAATACATTAAAATACAATCATACCCAGATGAAGCTCTCCCTAGATTGCAAAGGGGAAAAAAGTATCAAGCTGAAATTACAATGCACTCTGAGTATTTAAATAATGGATAGGAAACAAGGCATTGTTATTTCCCAAATAACTGTGTGTGAGTGTGTGTGCATATGTGGGAGCATAAGTGGTACACACACAGATTTCATTTACATCTATTCAATATATTTATACTATTATTGTAGATATCCAAAGAGACTCTACCCCAAGTAAAACTACATCCCTTACTTAAAATTAGAAAAACTAAAATTATAACATATGAATAAACCAATTAACCTACTAGGAGATGAACTGAACCGTTTTTAAAGCAGTTTGTTTGTTTTGTTTGTAAATATGTGATCACACAATGAAAAATATCCTTTGAGGAAAAACTATCGATAGATTCTAGTGAGTCACATCAAGATGAAAATTACGTTTTTGCATATCCTCCACTGAAGCCAACAGCTTAGAAGATTCCTGGCATAAATAGATAAAGACTAGTGTTCAAAAGTCGTAAACTTTCTACCTTAACATAGAAAGATTTCCAAACTGCTATCAGCATCAAAAACCCTCAAAGTACCTATTACTCATTCATTTTAACTCAAAACAATTATGAGTGGTATTCCAGATAGGTAACAAGCTTTGTAGCTGAATAAGGAATACTTACCCTCCAGAAGACTATTACTTATAATATAACGTGATATACTAGACCAACCTTCCTGGGGACTACAAAGGACAGGTGGTTTCTAAAGTATAAATAGTGTTTTGCCAAGATGAAAAGTTGGGGGAAAGAGCATTCCAGAGTAAGGCTTCATCTGAACAAGGCAGGAGGTTGAAAAGTGCATGACTTGATTTGGAAATGATAAGTAACATACTATAAACTAGACCATAGAATGCATAGAGGTAGAGTAGTTGAATATAAACCTGCAGAGACAAGTTGTGAAAAGCCTTAGGTCCCATGCAAGATAGTTAGAACTTTCCCAAAATTCAGTTGTGAGACATCTAAAGGATATTTTAGTGCAGGGAAGTGATGATCAGAATTGTTTTAGAAAGAGAGCTGTGATGAAAAAAATCAGACTGGGTGGGGTCAGCGACATGACATATGGAAGCTAGTTAAGGGGCCAGTGCAATTGTTCAAATGAGAAATAACCAGGGCAATAAAGCGAGAGGAGATTTACATGATACTTCAGAGTCAGCACAGATAGAAACTGGACTAGATGTGGAAAGAAGTATCACCACAGATAAGCATACCATTTCAAGATGGATGATGAGGCTATTAACTGAGAGACAAAAAATACAGAAGAATAATGTTCGGAAACTTCTGAAATTAGCCTGGATTAAAAAAAAATTTCACTATATAAGTTCAATGGAGAAAATGTTATAACATCCAAATTAAATGAAAGTATAGCCAGGTTAGCATTGGAAAGAAGTAAATGTGACCTTTTCAATTAAAGCAAGCATGCTTCTACATACTCCTAAGAAGCATACTCCTTCTTAGCAAAATCCACTGCCAACATTCTACTTGCCACATAGTACCAGTTCACTAAGATTCTTAGAATATATCACTCTATGCTCTCATTTCCAAATTATTTTCTATGAATATCCTCTATCTGTACATCAGATTTTCCCAACCTATAGAAATTAAATAGTGATGCAAACATTTCATACTCTTCTCAAAAAGCATGCATGTTTGGAGCTCATGTATGGCACTCCAATCTTGCCATTAGAAAGTATCAGAAAAGGATTGTATAAGTTTCATGTGGATGTAGAAAATAGAAGGGGAAAAAAAAGCAACTTCTTCCCATTGTGCTATAATTTGGTCCTCATCAATAGTCTAGAAGTGGTCAGCACATAAGAATTAGAGCAAGCAAGGGGTGAAGATGAGTCAGACTGGAGACGTGGCAGTTACCTAGAGAGAGCAGGAATGGCTAGGGAGATATAAGAGAGAGAAGACAAACTTAAAGGAATGCATATGTTACCTTCAACATCACAACTCAGGTAGTTACGGACTTCATTCAAAATGAAATTGATATCGTCTTCCGAAGGAACAGGATGGTGTGTAACATCAGTTGGAGTGTCGGTGGTGCCAGCTATAGTCATCTTTTGCCAGGGTAAGAAGAAAATAACTCTCCCATCACTGGTCGCTGGGTCAAGAAGCCCCATGCTCTCTGGGCTAAGGTAAAAAGAAAACTTTAAAATTTTTTTTTGAAATTAGCAGACGTTTAATCTTAATCTACAGTCTCCTTTATTCACCAGCTCTCATACAAACAAGAAAAACATGAGCTATTTCTTTTACCGCTGCCATTCTAATCTAGAAATTCCTAAAATAAAACAAAAATTTTTGGTAACAAAAAGGAATGCAGCAACTCTGATTATAAGAATATTCCACAGCAGAATCAGCCCTTCCCATCTCAACAGTACAAGGTTAATTAAGAGTGAAATTCAACTGACAATTGTTTGGGTTTTTATATTCTTTGGATCATTCACATCAGATAATGTCAGCAAGATACATGTCTATAATTTCTTTTATGATGGTCAATTAAGGATAAGTCTTCAACCTTTTTACAAGTCTATGAAAAGTATTTTCCTGGGACATTTGACATTTGGCACTTCTTTCAGTAGAAGGTCTCAGAAGCACATGAGAAAAGTAAAGGGTCTAAGTTTCTAGAAACTAAAATGTAATCAAAAAGTTCTTTACTCCTTTGTGCCTAGGTGAACTTGTACCACTTCACCAAATATGAGATTTCTTACTTTATTTCAATTTTACAGAAATCTCAAGAAGTACATCCATGAGAAAAAGGCTCAGTTTTCTACTACTACCTTAATAACAATGTACTAGATAAGGTCAAAAGGAGAGGAATGTCTTAGCAATGAAAATCTTTAAATAGACAGAAGATACTAGTATAGTATATTATTAAATCAAGGTTCAAGGATGCCTCTTCTGACAGATTATATAAAATCTTCTAAAATATTAATCAAGAATTTTCACTAACATGTACAATATTCTAAAACAAAATTGTAAAATACACTTGAAAGAATAGGCAACTGTTAAAAAAGAAAAACATTAACAAAACTTGTCCAATTGTGTTATTAAATCACTAGAAATTGTTGCTTTAATGTATTCATTAACCAGTCAAAGAAATTTGGAGATGCTGTTAGAGAAGTGGGAGGAATCTGAAAGTGTCCTATGCAAATGGCACACTACAAATCTTCAGATGGCTGTTTAAATTTGACTGAATTCTTAAAGCAAGAAGGAGTTGAAATTTATCATAAGGTAGTTTCAGCTTCTATTAATGCAACTCCTGCAATAGAAAAGACAATTCTATTTGGTTTAAATAAATTTCAAGAACTCCCTCTTATACCCACAAATGTAAAAGGGCATACAGTCAACTTTTTGCTTATCATTCCCTTAAAAACAATCTTATTTAACCCACATTGACTCAACTGTGTAAAGATGAGAGATTTACAACTGTTTAAAAGCAAATCAAAACTAATTTTTTTTATAAAAAGGAAATCTACACTCAGCTTAGTTAATGCATCTTCTTTAAAAGGAGTACTAGTCTTTCTTTGCAAAACCCATCAGCCCCAGGAAATGCCAGCCATGTCTACACAGCTTACTTAAAAGACACAGGAGAGAGTGAGCCACAGTTCTTCTACTTAGCACATACAAAAAGCACCACAGAAATATGCCAATTGTTTAAACCTTCAGCTAAGATTTCATCTTTGCTCAGGGTTACTTACAGGAAATAATTTTACTTTCATTTTTATATATTGAAAACTATGAGTATAGGGTATTTTCAGTCTCTGTATGACTATATATTAGGTTGGTGCAAAAGTAAGTGAGGTTTAAAAGGTTAAAAATAATTGCAAAAACCGCAATTATTTTTGTACCAACCTAATATTTTTCTTTCATCTCTCATAAGATTCTCTAAAAAAAATCTTAAAAAAGAAAGTAGCTAATTATGTGTTTTGTAAGCACCTTAATTTGATCCTGGGTTAATGTACTCTTAGATTAAATCAGTCACTTTGGGATTAAAAATTAACTATTCAGAGTTCAAGCTTTCAATTTGATAAATAGCACTATATTAAAACAAAAAAGATAAATGCAATTTTTTAACCTGTAAGAAATTATATGTTGGTATATTTTATATATGATGATTTTATGGACCAGATATCGTATGATATGCTTAAAGAACTCAATAAATTTGATCAACTTTAGCATAAAATTATAATATTCAGCAGCCTAGACATGAAATGTTGTTAGAAAACCACAACTACTGGATCCTTTAAAACCTTTCAATGCAATAAAAGCAGTTTAAAGGGTGAAGGTGATGGTTACCAACACACGTAACTGGAACCTGTAGAGAATCAACTGCTTAAGTGAAGACATATGTGTCAAACATAGAATTAACAAGCACAGAGGGAAGACAAAGCTATTAATGTATGGTATAAAAATTTAAGAATCCACTTGGAAATACCTTTCATCAGTTCTGAATTACCTAATTCACACTCTCCCTTAGGGAAAAGTTTGTTTTCTTATGAAGGATTAATTCTGCAAGGTGACACTAAAGTTTGAAAATGGATATCAACTATAGTGAGGGTATATACAATACGGAGAGACATAGGTCATTTTCAATATGCACGATTCACTTGACATCAGGAGCAAAAGCTTGCTGCTGATTTATGTGTGCATGTAGGATTAAATGTAATGTACAGTTTTCTCATTCAGACCATTGCCTTGTTAAAGTACCTTTATTTAAACTGAAATCAATTTATTGTTAACTACGTAGCAATCAGTGTTAGAGCTAACATGCACACACATTACAGAAAAAAATTGACCTCTTGTCAAGTGGTAAAAAGCATCTGTAGGCTAGAAGGAGGAGATGATTATTTTCATGTATTTCAGTCATTTGGTGTATTGTTGCTGCTTTTGTAAGAGCATAGCCACAACTCTGATGAAAATTCCAGATTTGTTATTAAGTAAACTAGAGCACCTTTAAAAATAAATGATTTCTGTGTGTTGGGATTTCTGAAATTAAAACAATACAAAAAAAAAAAGCTGTTACCATGGCACAAGAGAATTTCACATGTGGAATCTTAGTTAGGGTCGTAACAAGCTTAATAAAAGCCATAAAGATACTATGAAAACAGCTCAACAAGATACACTGCACACATGGTCCTCACTCTTCATAAAGCAGCCTACATTCGACAAATCAATGGCTAACTGAACTCACAGCATTTCCAAACTAGCAGGTTCTAGTTGAAAGCTTAAGTCTTCAGTTATTATCAGGCAATTTATAGGGCAGCCCCAGAAGGTCTAACCAATATCTGAGGAATGAGTGGAAACCTTGAGTTTTAATTGCTGAGCATGATTCACTGATGAACCCAGAGAGCTGTTTTCATTCTCCGGACCCCACCCAGGAAAATGACTTAATATGGAGAACAAACTATCTTCCAGGATTCCTGGTCAATGCTAAAAGAGGGAATAAACCCTTAACCCAAGATGCAATCCCAAACCAAGGGGCTCATCTGCAACAGAACCGGAATCAGAATTGGGCTACAGCCCACACTTTCAAGATTTCTGGCAGTGGTTGTAGTTAAAAGTGCTAAACATGGAGATATTCATTTCTCCCAAAGTAGAATGAGATCAATCACTGCATTTGAGACTGAGACAGACCCAGCTGTAACTAACACTTCCATGATTTATGGGTAGGGGGCCCGAAGCTAATGCCAAATTTGTAGGATAAAGAAAGGCATTCTGTTTTCAAAATATTATATGCAGGTGAGATATATATATATATCTTAAGAAACACTTATCTACTCTGTTATTAACATGTTATAAAGCATATCCCAGAACAATATGTGTACCATGACCTCTTTTATGTAAAAATTTTAAAAGGATATTCATTTGTGAAAGTATAAACATAAATTTTATACAAGGACTCAGAAGGAAGTGTTATTGAGTTATTTAGGCAGTAAAATGAAGAGTCATATTTTGTTTTCCTGTTTTGATTTCTCTGTACTTCACAATTCCCTCATGGGCGTTATACTACATTTTCAATTAAAAAAAAAAAAGCAATAATCTCAGTTTGGACAAGTTAACACAAAAAAAGTTAGTAGTACTCATTCAAAAAATATTTACCAGTCACTATTATGGACCGGACACCACTGGGAGCTAGGGACATAGTGGTCAACAAAACAGATAAAAAGTAATCAAAGGGTCATTGTCAAAATGTATAGAAATTAGGTACTATCAGGAGATAAAGAACCAGACGCTGAAAGAAGCAGCTTGCCAAGGTCACACAATTAGCAAAGGTGAAGTGATGAACAAGTCCAGAAAATTCACACCAAGATATCACGTTAAAATGTATTCTCCATACTATCTCCTGCCTATGCACCCTGAAAGAGCAGAATGTCTTCCCTTTTTAATGACGGGCAAACTGAGATTCACAGAATAAAATAGTGCCAAACTATGTCATTATTAAGTGACAAAATTAACATAGGGAATAAGTGTCCTCTGAAATCATGCAACAGTAGTGAAGAAAACACAAAACACAATATCGTGAGAAAATATGCTGAATCTAGTACAATCTAAACAAATATTAAGGATTAAGACAGTGTATGTGTCTTTTGTTTAGGCAGTACATCTGTACTCTAAGAGATGTTAAAAAAACAAGTCCTTCCAAAACACTTATAAACTAGCTGGCCTTGCCTATTTTTAATCCAACGCAAAATAAATGTATATAATTTTGTCTGGAACTATTGTTGAAAACTTCTCTATATACAAGAAACATTTGCACATATATACTTCTCTCCTCTTCATTTGAACTAAACTTCTGGTTAGCAGTTTTTAAAACTCTATTAAGTACCCCTGTATACGTTTGTATTAACACTGGAAGCACCTTGGTTTCTCCAGTCCTAAGTACGTAACAACACTAGCAACCATCAACCAATTACATGTAGACATTTAGAAAATGAGAACGAAACATTGGAAGTTGGTGGATAAGAAATTATCTTTAGTATTTTTCTTAGTACACGTGTATTTGATGCAAATTGAGTGTATCCTGGACTCTGCAGGAATATTTAGTTACTGGAAACCTGATAATAAGGTAGCAGCGTCTATTACACAGCAGGACAGCATTCTAGGAGAATGCAGATATTAAACAAAATATCATAGAGCTGGACATCTATTAATAATAATGCAAAATATTAAAGGATTTATGTCTTTTGTGAAAAAATAGAAGTGATAACTTGCATCCTAAATATAAAACCTAGAAATCATCACCTGTAACCCATAACTGCATTACCTAAAGACAATCACCATTAGTATTTAACATGTTTCCTTTTAGTCTTTTCTTTATATACTCATATAATGTTGAGATCATATTACACATACAATCTTGTGTCCTCCATTCTAAACTGTCATTGTTTAGATTGTTTGGATCATTAGTGTTTGCCTAGGACATTAAAATTATTTACAATTATAATTTTCGTGACTAGGTAACATCCCCTTATTCAGATACACTGTAATTTACTTATCTCTTCTCCTAAGGTTAGGAACTGAACTGGTTTCTAATGTTTCTCAGCTACAAATAATGCGATAATGAATACCATGACCATAAGTCATTATTTCATACAGAATTAAGAGTCTGCCCTATTAGATTTACCACATATGGAAATAAAAATGGTATACAAATTCCATACTCTTTGCATGGTCACAAGAATTTTTTCCACGGATATTTTGAAATGTAGTTTAGGGGTAATCATTATTAATTCCTTAGCTAGAACCATATAAATGTTTCTTTTTAAATTTATTAAAAACTTCAAACATATATAAAAATCGAATAGTTTATGTGCCCCTCACCCAAGTCAAATGATTTTCAGTTAATAGATATTGTTATTTCATCTCTATCCCTACCCATTACTCTATTTGATTATCTGTTAATATGCTAGATTAGAAATTATACCTGATTTTCACTTACTATACTATTTTTCAAAATGTATTTCAAAAGTTATGAATATAAGAATAGCTGAGTGCTCCTTATTTTCAGATTCTTCACAAGCAAATTTGGGTGTTTTATAAAATTAACTTTTTAATTAAAATGTCCTTTTTGGAAATTGTTGCAAAATTAATTTTTAGTGTTTTAATGAATATCCAGAAACACTGAAGCTTGATCTCTGAAGCTGAGTACATTGAAGAAAGTACAAAAAAATAGATGCCAAATCTTAATTCCTAGAGAAGAATATTGCCATAAAAACTAAGAAATTCCCAAGTCTGGTTTATATTTTATGTTTTGGATGAGTTCTTTTACTTACTTCTCCTCGTTTTTTTTTTTTGTTTGGTTTTGTTTTAGTTTCTTTTTTAATTATAGTTGACATACAATATTATATTAGTTTCCGGTGTACAACATAGTGATTAGACATATTTCTCCTCATCTATTATTACGAAAGGTGTGCTAGGAGAATAGTTATAGACAATTTCTGAGGCCCTCCTTCTCTGGCAACAGTCACCGAGTTAGAATACAGTTACCTGTAATAACCAGGCATCACAATGTGCACACCAGCACTCGGCTGGCAGATAGCTGTGGCGTTCTTATCATCCATTTTGCGCACAGTGTCTGTGAAAGGTCCCGTGGCATTGATAACACATTTTGCTCTCACATCAAATTCCTGCCCTGTGAAAGAAAGCAGCATCAATCACACACCCCATTTGTTTTTCTGCTCACTGGTGCTTTGGATTATTAATTCATCTATTAACTTAACCTATGGCGAAGTATACTGTATACCACACTAAGTGACATGAGCAGCCAGAGTTATTGAAAAGTCACACAAAAGGCTCCCGTCTGAGTAAATTTACCCCAAACAAGTCCATATTGGGAAGGGGAGGGGGAGAGAAAACAGGCCACTTTTTCATTTCAGCTCTTAGTTATTCTGCAAAATGCCCAGCATCAAAGGGCCAAATATGAAGAAAGTGGGATGAGTAAATGAGCTGCTTTCTCCTTAAAATTCAAGTGTGTAAAGTGTTGCTGTGAGACAATACAGAAGGTGCCAAAAAAATGTACATACATTTTAAGAAAGGAAAAAACTGTATTAAAATTACGCTGATGGTAACCACTTTGAGCACCTCTTGGAATTGCAGAAGTCAAAAGTGACTTGTATTCATCTGTTGTTATCGGTATATATTGAGTATTACAATTTTAACACAGTTTTTTTCCTTTCTTAAAATGTGTATACATTTTTTGGCACCTTCTGTATATTTCACCTTGCTGGTTTTGTTCAGGGAAACAATGTAATTTTTAAACTCTGCCTACATGGCCACAGACCATGTAGTATGAAATGATAATCTAACCCAAGTTAAAGTGATTGATTTGAACGACATGTAAATGCACTGCCTATGTCGCCTAAATGATACTTTGAAACTTGGGCACATTTATTTAATTTTATTAATAACATGCTGCTGTAAAGAAAACGAAATGCATTCACAGCTGTGGGGATTTTCTGAGCTTTTTTATTATTATTATCCTTATCATTATTATTATTTAATACAAAGGGGAAAATTGCCAAGTCCCACATGGGAAAATTTTCACATTAAACCAGTCATTGTTGACAAGAAGGAATATAATTAAGATGATTCTGAAATCTGGCTTCGATAAAAAAGATGTGACAGAAAAATTATAATTCAGTCATCAGCGAGGCAGGGCAAGATGCTGAGAAGTACCTCCCTGCTGGAGCCCTGGCGTACCTGTGAGCACATCCTTGCACCGTGCACCGCACACATGCTCCTTCCCTGTCTGGGGGTCTGTCCTCTTCAGCAAGCTCATGACCTCCATATAATTAGCCGTGGCAGCCCCATACCTGGCAGCAGTGAGTGCAATGGCAACATTCATCCGAGCGTCGTTGTGCTGTCCTGCAGTAGGGAAAGCAGCATAGGAGGGACATGAATCCCTCGAGCCACAGACTGGTGGTACACAAGTATGTCACGACAGATATGTCACATCTGTCCCTGTCACCCGGAATAGAAGTGATGGCTGGTCAGCTCAAGAGAGCATGATTTAAAAATACATGGTCATTCTCAGTCGGGCATTTTACCTGCCACTTCCGCAAGTACACTTTTGTAGCGCAAAACAAACAAACAAAAATGAGAAGAAAAATACCCCTTTCTTACAGAGCCCATATCAAGTATCTGAAAGTTAAGCAGTAAGTAATTATTCTCTCAGTTTGGGAACATATGTATATGTCAGATTTCTCTAATACAGAGAAACCGTATGCATTCTGAATTCAAAACTTCAGAATATTTGACACCCCAACTGGTGTTGATTAACAATTTTTATGAGTTATGTGCTCTATCTAATATTCAAAATCAAGAGCTTAATCTTCCACAGAGAATCTCTTAGTATTCTACAAAAGGATTTTTCTTGGTTTGAATTTTGATCAAAGCTCCTTAAAATGTAACATTTTTTTTAACCGCACATAAAAGGTAAGAAATTAAGCAGGGCAAAATTTAATTACAGAACAATTCCTACCTGCATTGTTAAAGATTTATTGCTGAAAAAATCCTAGTTAAAGAAAACTAAGGGGGAGGAGAAGGGGGGGAAAGATGATTAATCACTTTAAAATACTGGCATCACTAGAGACTTTTTCTATTTATTATTGCCAGTGGAGTTAACGCTGACCAGGAAGAATTACTCTACATTGCCAGGGCCAGGTTCTCTGTGCCCTGAATAATTAATTACCCAGGGCTAGATGTATTGAAGCAGGGTTCAGATTCCCACACATTGGGATCAGTTCTATCAAGATAATACTGATAAAGGGATGAATTGGTAATGAATATTGTTGTTGATTTATGTTGCCAGCATACCAAACATGTAGTATAAATGGTTTATGTAAAGTTTCTTCCTTGTGATTCAGTCTGTGCAGGACCAGAAGCACTACACAGGTAATCTGTTCCAGCTAAAAGGGCAACGTTATAAAGAGAGAATCAATGGCTGAAGATGCTGCCGCCCCTCCCCACAAACATCTTCGTCTAAAACCGCTGAACTGATGCAATCAGCCAAGAACCTTTCCCTCAAAATTAAATCCTCTATCAAGAGAAAAATGCACATTAAACTTCAACATGCAGGATGAAGTTATTTGATCCAAAAATTAATAGAGGGACAGCAGAAGAAAGGAAACAACAGCAGGAGCTGAGCTAGAAGTGGGAAGAAGGATAGCATTTCTATCAATTTCAACTCAGCATGAGCCTAAAGTTGCTATTAAAATGATCAGTAGGTACATTTAAAGTTAACTCTAAGAAACCAACTTTTATTAATGTAGGGCTCCTTGCTGAATTGGAGTATGCTCCACAAAGTTAAATAAGTCCAAAGAAACTGAACAAAAAATTCCATTACAGATCTCTTTAGAGATTACACATCTGCACTAAAAAGGGCACACATCCCATCCAGTCTTTCTAGTAGATTTATGTACCTAACAATACAACACCCTACAGGTAAACACAAAAACTCCAAGTCATATTTGTATGGTAGACAAATTCTCATCCATCCAGCTGTGACCTGGTTTACACATAGGACATGTCTCTGGAAAGCTACATATAAATGAACTATTTGAAATCCTACTGATATGAAGTCACTGTTCGAATGAACCAAGCAGAAATCCCATTTATTACATCACAGACTCCTTTGTAAAGTCCTATAGGTAGTAATCTAATAAAGTCATATATGTAATAATAACATCTAGTATATCATCTGGTAATAAAAATCGAAGCTTTAAAAATACAAAATCTTTCTTTTCATACCTTTTTAACATAAAATCTCATTAAACAGTACGGGTATAGTTCATCACGCTCTGTTACTCTTACACTAAGAAATGCTTCCCTAGTTAGCTTCTAAATCCCAGTACTTCTGAAGGTAAACAAGATCAACCTCAGTGAAAAGTGAGGTGGGAATAAATTCCTTTGGTCATGATTTTGCACGTTGGCCCTGATACCCAGCAGCACCTGCTTTGACTCAGTCAGGTATGTCACTAATTTATGAAGGCCCTCACCTGCCACAATTCTACTCCCATTATTCTCACTATCTAGGACTGTCAAATTATTTGCAACTCTCTGAACATCCATGTCACTTCACATCTTCTTACTTTTGCCCACACTCATTCTTCTGGCTGGAATACCACTGTGGAAGCTCTGAACCATCCCTATTCATCTCGCATGATCAGGTTCCCACGTCTCCCCAGGAAGTCTCTCCTTGTCTGCATCCCTCCAAGACAAAGTTGTTCACTCCTTCTTCTGAGTCAACATAATATCTTTACACACTATTTTTATAGTCTTTATGATATTATATTCATCTATGTATCCATTGAGTTATAAAAATAATAAGCTTTGGTTATGAGTCAGGCACTGCAACAAATTCAGGGAACACAACGGTGAGAAAGATACAGGGTCTTTCTGACCTTTGTTCTCATGCAACTTACATTCCATTGTAATTACGTATGATTCCCACATCTCCTCATCCGACTCATGGGAAGGCAGGAAGCCTTCCTTGCTCATCTTTTATTTTCAGACACCAATAAGTTGGTAGCAAGAAACTTAAGGGGGGCAGTGAAATCCCAGAAATGTGTAAAATCTGAACTTGAACCAAAACTAGCCCTTATGTTTAAGTTGAGTAAGTGGAATGGCAGGGAAATGGTTATGAATTATTTCCTCAAGACTCATCCCACAAGTTTTCCCTCGCTCTGTGGGGGAAAGCAAAGAGAGTTATGATAAACTCTTAGCAATTGAGGAGTAAATAAGTTGTCTTTCTTCTCGGCCCAGGAGCGCACACCTCCACCCAGCAGTTCCCTTCTTTGCAGACATTCAGCTTACTTCATTTACCTTCTTAGATTCACAGTAGACCTCCCCCCTCACAAAACATTAAATTCACCCTTTACCCTGAGATACCCAGATGCTCGCAGTGTATGTTTCCTGGGATAAGTGGTATATTTTCACTATTCTTGACTAAATTCCCCCCAGCCCCCTTTCCTGACATTTTGCAAGGTATCTGTATGCCTCCTGTAATTTTATTTCTGGAGAAAAAAGTTTTTGACAACACTGCATGTCATTGGAATGCAATACAATAATCTTAACTCCCCCATCCAATTGATCTGCTTATTAAGTTTGGATTTTCAAATCTGTTTCCTTTGAGCCCAGCAACATGATACTATTCACTAATCAGCGAATAGCTTTACATTGGCACTTACACAGGACCCAGACGGTGACGGTGAAAATCTGTTTCCTACTCTTCTCCTTTTGCACTTGAAATCTCACATATGTGCACATACTGAACTTAACAACTCATATGAGAGGAAGCACATGAGAGGTGGAACTATAACTGTTTTCCCTTGTTTGGAAAAACAAAATGTTAAATCAACCCACTGCAAAGAATGTAGGTCAGTGATATTAGAGAAGGATTTTGCCTGAATCCTCAATGGCTTTGCGTATGGGATAGTGAGAGATATTTTAAGTAAAAAATATTTTAGGATGTAATCATAGACTAGGCCTCAAATATAAATATTTTGGAGACACAACAATATTGCTCTCCTCAGAGGGTTTCAGAGTTTGGCAACTAAGTTAACATGCAAAATAGCTGAAAAAAAGAAAAATAATCATTGAGTGTGTAAATGGTATGAAAAATGAGTAAATATGGAAAAAAAAACCTCGGTAAAAAATTACCTGGCGTTTTCCCGGTCCTTCGGATCTAAAATTCTTTGATGCTGTGAAATTCTATATACAATCTTCATTTAATACAGCATACTTTTAAATGCCATTTACAGTACACAGACCTATTTATATGGACCCAGGAATTCATACAGAAAGTCTAACTGTTAGAAAAAAATCGTTCTCAATGAAAATAACACCTATCCATAATTTCATCGTCAATTAAAATTGCCAGTGTTGAAATGTTGAGAATATTTCCTTCCATCTCCCTGTGCCCTGACCCTACTTCTACAGTGGAGGAAAGGGATGCTTAAAAGAAAGAATACTTCCCTAAAGATTTAATCCCATTTCTAACAAAATGCACAGGGCATGTTTCACTGTCTCAGACTGACAGTGTCACAATGACCTCTCAGGAAGCTTCTCCTTAGCAGTCAGGCAAGGATAATTCAAAGGCTAATAACCTACCAAACTCAAGCTGATTTAATATAATCATTATATTTAAATTTTGCCTGTCTGATGGGAAGAGTGCAGATAGAGGTAGAGTAGAAAAAGTATGTGTGTGTGTGAGCATGTGTGTGCACATGTGTGTGTGATTACTAAATTCTAGTTTAAGTACAGATGATGAATAAATTTAAAAAAGAAAACTCAAAATGAGAACATATTTTTCATGGTAAATTGTGATGACAATGTAATTTCCAAAAGTAAATTTTCTATAAAAGTAATTATTTGTGTGGGGAGAGGCGGGGACCAGGGAGACAATGCATGAAACAAGTTAGGAAACATGCACCTTACAAGACAGAGTGGAAGATGGCTCTGGACTTGGAATGACTGTGTCATGAGTTTTGAATACTTATATGGGAATCAGTGTCCCAAGAAAGGAGAGGAGTTGGGTGGCACCTGAAATTATACAATGAATATAATGGTTCATCTTCAATGGCTACTATCCTTTTTAAGATTTCACTTCAGTGTTTTCTTCATTTCTGGTTTCTCTGATTTTGGCCCAACATGTGTAAAAAGAGAAAGGCCAAAATACAGGGACTTTATAAAGTAAGTCAGGAAAATGAAATCAGAAATCACATTCTTCCATTAGATCTAGAATTATAATGAAATCCTGATTTCATTAGCCTTTATAGGTTCTGTGGTATATTGCAAAAATTGTCCAATTCTCTGCCCCTCCTTGTATCCATGCCCTTTGTCATGTGTCTTCAGTGTCCTCTCCCACTCTGGACTCAGCCATGTGAAATAGTTTTGATGAATGGAATGTCAGTAGATGTGAAAAGAAAAAAAAAAAAAGGAGGCTCTGCCAATGCCATGAAGAGGACACTCCCAGGCCAGCCTGCTGCTACCAGGAGGACGATGAGAGGCATGTGGCAAGTTGCTCCAGTCATTCCAGCTAAGGCCATCTGACAGTCAGTACTTCCAAACATGAGTACAAGTTCAGCGGAGACCAGAAGAATCTCTGAGTCAAACCTAGACAGGCTCAGAAGAACCTGACCACTCCAATGCATGAGCAATAAATCCTAATAGTTTTTATGCTACTGAGATTTTATGGTTGTTGTGTGGAATTGTGGCAACAGATAATTTATATAGGCAATGTAACCAATTTTCTAATAAAGTTAGTCCCAACTTAAAAACAGGTTTTATCTTCAAAACTGCATTCTAAGATGGCTATTTAGAACATAACTCATTTTCCTATAGAAATGCTAAAAATGAATAGTGGTGAGGTGATTAATCTGTGCCCAAGAGCTATTGACTGCATAGGGCACATGAATACGGGAATGTGTAAGGATTCCAACTACCTCAATGCCCACCGCTCCCTTCCACTGACCTTAAATCTCCAGGCTGACCCCAGTGTCCACTCTCAGAGACAGCTCAGCTCTTTCACACTTCTGGCTCTTTGCTCACATTGTTCCTACTCCGTGGAACATCTTACCCTACCTGATAGACTATTCAACTTTCCCTCTTTCCTTCCTGAAACCTTCCCTGACTCCTCCCAGACACAACAACCTTCTCTCCTCGGAGCTTTCCATGGTACTTTGTACATACACTTATTACAGCACAAACTATTTTCGAAACATTTGCATTCAACACTCATTTACTGAGCAAACATGTTCTCAGTGCTTCTAAGATGCCAGGGACCGTGCTAAGAACTGGGCTCACAACAGACGTCCACAAAGTCCCAGTTCCAGGCCTAGGGAACTTTGATTCTAATAATACGTTCCTAAAAGAATAGCGTGCATCTTATTCAAGTTTGCTATCCCAAGACCTACCACAGCATTTGCTACCATTCAAATATTTGTTGAACAGGTGAATGAGTTAATGTACATGATTACAGAACATAATTACAGGTCAGAGATTGCTCAAATAAATGTGCTCAAAGCTTAGACATTCTAGGAACAATCTCCAGCCCCTCAGCCCTACCCCAGCTACAATGGTGGTCTCCACTGAACCAAGAGACTACGGTCTCTCTACCTAGCTACCCAGCAGACAATGGGAACAGGATGTCTTCTATCACAAAATTTCTGGCGAAAACACAAGCAAAAGGAAAACTCCAGGGACAAAGTTAAAGCACGCGTGTGATGTATGATTAGGACAGCAAGTGGCATATCCCTTTAACATGTATTGACTGAAGCCATATTGTGAGCCAGGTCTAATCCCAGACACTAGGGTGCCACTGAGTAGGGAGAATAAGGCCACCCTGATCTCTGCTCTACGGAACTTCCTTCTAATGGGGATGACAGATGAAATCAATCAAAATAAATTAATAAGATGATTACAAATCGCAATAATGACAATAAAGGAAAGGAAAAACAGGCAGCAGGGAGAGCAACTCCCTGGGGCGGGGGCTATATTTTAGATTGGGCAGTTAGGGAAAGCGGTCAAGATTAGCAAGAAGTAGAGAAAACGCAGAGAAGGCAATTAAGTCCTAAGAGCAAGACCACCTCCTATAAACTATAATCACTGCTAATCTGCAATTATAGCCAAAGCTTATATGAAGCATAAACTACCAGAAATGCGACTATGGTATTAGCATGACACAATTTGATTAAATACTGACTGCAAAGTGATTTTTTTCATTCATACTTTCTTAAACTATATTTTATATACACTTATCAGGAATTGAGTTTATAAATCTTCCTGGGTGAATGTACATTTTTTGCAGGAAATGTCTTCTAGTATAGACTGGTGAAACTCGAAATAAAAGCATAATATTCAAAGTTTATGAATTGAAGTAATTTGCTGTCACTTACCCATACTACAGTTCTCAGGAAGGGACACCTGTTAGCACTGAGCATGTAATCATTTTTATTATTCAATACAAAGGTACAATTAAATACAGGCCCAGGATGTCACCTGCATCATAATTCTGCCCAGCCCCTCTCTTCACAATATCGTTTCCATTATCGTAGGCCTTTTGTTCCTTTATGATTCTTTTGTCTCTCCCTAAGTTCTCGAATAAGCTATTTACAATCTGAATAATTAGCAATCAGCGTGGATCTGTGCTCTTTGGCCCCATGTAAACGAAACATTGTAAAGTGCCTTAACATGACATATTTAAGTACATAAAGTTTCTATACCCTTAGGACTCTCCTTTCTTGAAAAAGTTTTTAATGAATCTAATGCACAGGTAAGTTTTCTACTTTTCAGATACTTAGGAATCTAGCTGGAGCTGAATAAAAAATAAAGCCACATTTAAACTGCAAACAACAGAACGCTTTGGGTATTCATTAGCTCTATCTGTGCAAAAACAGTTCTGTGCATCAGTTTGTAGTGAAGGTCCCTCACCACCATACCTACCCAGGACAATTAATTACCTCTCTAGCATAACCCAAAAACAGGTTTTTATACTTTTAAGGAAGAAAAGAGTGAAAGGAGCAATGTGGCAAAAATAAATTAAAATGAAGTTTTAAAGTCAGGAAGCAAGATACATTATGGAGACGCTATTATAGGCCATACAACTGTGTGGCCTAACGCCATAGGTAGTCTTTCTTGGTTGTTTGTGAAATTCACTAAAGTCACTGATAAGCCATCTTAGAATGCCTAGCTTTGAGGGTAAGGGTCTTTCTTTACTGAGGTCTGCAGTCTAGAACACATGGTGTCTTCACCCAAGACAACAGTCCTGAAAATGCTTGAGATTTATTTCTTAAACAGTATTTATTTTTAAACACCTACTATGTGCCAGGCATTGAGGTAAGTATCACTGTGTGGAGCAGAAATTGAAACAGATTGGCCCAGCTGCCCCAGGACTCTGAGATACAGAGTAAGTTTATAGTCTAACTTGGAAAAGTGACAAGTTCCAAAAAGTCTCTCCATTTCTTAGCACATTTCCTTTCTTTTTCCTCCGCAGTTTTCCTAAAATATCACTGAACATAGTGTTCCAGACACATCTTTTCTGTCATTGTAACATGGAAGGAAGATTTGCAAGCTTCTTTCATAGGAGTATATGCTGAAGTTCAAGTCTCATCCCTGCCAACTGTGAAACCTCAAGCTCGTTGCTTCATCTAAGGTTCTTTTCACTCATGTCTACAAGGGAGGGGAATGATAATGGGATTGATATAGAGTTAAAGTGAGGAATAAGTGAGATAGGTAATGTATGTTATAATAGTTCTCCATAAATGTTAACTATTACTATTAAAAGGTAAAAAAAAATATATGAGAAAGTCAAAGCCACTTTATCCCTTAATTAAAAGATATGGCTACTGCCTAAAATATTTTAAAAATAAAAACAAAAAAGTCCTGCATATTCTCCAGTTCTAAATAGTTTATTGCTCATCAAAGTAGCAAAGTTTTCCTGAACTTTCCTGTAACAACAGTCTTTAATCTCTATACTTCAGGAGTACTCTTTGCTGTTTTTGTTTCTCTTTCTATCTCTCTTCACTTTTTATCACTGACAAGCAAAGTATTCTTTTGTGTGTCACAAAGAATAGGAAGACAGGAGAATGGTTTTCTATCCAGAGGAAAATAGTGTTAATAAGATAACAGAGTGTTTCAAAATATTAGAATTACCACATCTTAATCTAGGGGACTTCAGTTTCTCTTAAAAAATAGGAAGCGTCTATCAGGTTTTACAAAGAAAATCAACACTTGCCATAAAATGGGGAAAGTCAAAAGACCCAAGTTCCAATCCTCCCAACCAGCCACTAACTGGGAGTGTTTCTGTCATAGATACTGTCTGAGTTTTGTTTGGTTTTGCTTCCCAGCGACTAACCCCTCTTCGCCCCATCACATAAGCCTTACAGAAAGGTGGAGTAGGCCCCTCCCACAAGAAAGAAAGAAGCCCACTGGGACGTAGGCCTCTAATCTGGGCCCACCAGTCTGGTGCTCTCAACACACACATCAATCTGGAACTAATAACCCCGAGAACCGGATGTGGAGAATCCAATCTGAAGGTGGAGGCAGAGAGTTCAGCAGTGGAGGCAGAACAAGATGCAATGCGCAGTCACCAGCATTAAAGCCTTCAACGTACAGGTTCTGGGACAGGATTTCGCCTATGGCTTTGGTTACTGCGAATCATTTTTGGTCCTTCATCTTTCAAGCTTTGTCTTCAGCTTTCCCAGTGTTCCTGCCTCTTGCTCAATGTCCTCTCAAAAAGTTTTCTCCTTCCGTCAGCCAGATTTGTCTTTTGCTTGAGACTAAAAACCTGGGCAAGTCCCGATCCCTGTGCCTCAATTTCCTTATTGCTCAAACCAGAGTGGAACTTTATGACCTCTCAGGTTCCTTCCAGTTCTACCAATTTTAGAAGCTGCAATCACAAAATTTCAGATAAACCAACCAAGAACTTAAGAATATAATTCTATAACAAAGTAAAAGAAGTCTTTGAATAGGAAACTAATCCACCTTTCATAAAAGGACTGGCAAAAGTAAGTGAATCCTTTCACTTACACAGAACCACCTTCAGTCCTCTTTTCCTCATTTGTGTGTGAGTACATGCACACA
The DNA here is from genome assembly GCF_964194185.1 of Rhinolophus hipposideros. NCBI lineage: Eukaryota > Metazoa > Chordata > Mammalia > Chiroptera > Rhinolophidae > Rhinolophus > Rhinolophus hipposideros. The sequence goes on along the minus strand of NC_138052.1, from coordinate 35,797,305 downwards.
ACTTTTTACAGACCTGCTGGAATGGCTCAACCTGCCCCAGGGGTGATTCTGAGTGTGAGCTACATAATAAATACATGGTACCGTGCGCTAAGGACCAGCTGGGGAATTCTAAGTGGAAGCAGCCTTTTGAGAGAGAACCTTTATCTGTTGCAGGGCCAGTCCTGTTGTATCTTATCAAATTTCTCTCTCTAATCACAGGAAGATTCCACACCTTATCAAACTGTTATCAAATCAGCCTGACCAGAGCCCAATGTCCTGATTGTCTGAAAAGAATGTGTACTATCGCATTAACATGAAAAGCAGGCTAAGTCTCTACCACCCAGGGAGAGCACTGGGCTTGGAGACTCAGGACACCTGAGTTCAGAACAGTGTGACACTTCCCTTTACCCATCAGAGTCTGTTCTTCACCCCCAAAGTCGGGTTTACACCTACTTCTCTGCCAATCTTCTAGGGCCACTGAAATAATCAGATTAGAGCATTTGTGGAGATAGTTTTGCTGCCAACACCACCATTTATTTCAATAAAAATCTATTATTGTTAATGAATCCTTCTCCTAAATTTACCTTCCCTCTCTTTTACTGTTTGCGATAATCTTTCATTAGTTATCCAAATCATATTCGTTCCTCTGTTATCAGAATATGTCTCAGTGACTCAGATTCAATGTTTATTGAGAAACTTTATTTGGCGCTTGAAACTTTAAAAGAGGAAGAAAATAAGAATGTAATTCCCTTTTTAAATGCAAAACAAAACCTTCAGGCTCACTTGACAAACATATCTTTAACGGATGCTGTTTCAGACTCTGGGAGGAACATCTACTTGCTTCTCCTCAAATGTGATGTTTACTGAGCAAAATCCTGGTCTTAATTTAGTTATTCAAATTAAGGTTTGTGCTACTGGATTTTTTTTTAACAGCAATCATGAGTCATCTGGTCCACATAGATGTTTTGTTTCTCATAGGAATTAATAAATTAGGGGCAGGAACTTAATGCCACCCATCCCAACAATCACTGCCATGGATTTATCTCCAATAAGGACAACGTACCTGGCATGTAGGAAGATGCTAAACTATCTGTTGTCTATACTAATCAATTTATAATTCAATATTCTGTGAGTTTGGCTAGTGTCCATCAAGTTAGCACAGCCTGATCACCCTGAGAGAAATGGAAAAATAGATATTCTGAACCTTTACAGCCAAGAGCATGTGCTGAGGCAGAAGACTGAGGTACAAATGGTGTGAGAATCAGCTGAACAAGGCCCTTCCTTTAGTGTCACTACCTACCTCCTAACAGCTGGTAGAATGTCTGATATCTCTCAAATAAAAAGAAAGTTTATACACAATATAATTATGAATGAAATTGTGTCAATATTGCAGCCACATACATCAAATACTATGCCAGATGCTCTAGCCATATTTTTAAAGCCAACAAATTTGTTCTTCTGGAAAGATGAACACAAAGGAGAAAAACAGACTAGCTATAAGAAAAAAGATCTTCTACTTTGAAAAATTATCTTGAGATGTAAGTTGCTGATGACTCCATATGACTATCCATACTTTTCAAAAGACTAGAAAAATAAATTAGACAACTGAATTCTATTATCTACTTTGAAAATGCACATTTCTAAATAAAAGAAGCAATCCACTGCCTGACACATACACAGAAAAATTTTTGCTCTAAACGTCAACGATACTTCAATTTCTAGCTGGCCAAACTGTATTTCACGGAAAATTTGAATATGGACAATGTACTGGATGATATTGAAAAGTATTTTTAATTTAGTTGGATGTAATAATAATAACATGGTAGCTATAAAGTATATTGTTAAACAATATAAAGACTAGTCCCTATGAGTTAAATATGTTTTAAAATGTGGTATGTGTAGGGAAAAAGCATACTTTTTCTGTAAAGGCCATACAATCTCTATTGACCCACTCAACTCTGCTGTTGGCCTTACCTAATGAGCATGAATATGGTCCAATAAAACTTTTTATGGACACTAACACATTTTATATAATTTCATGCTACAAAATTTAACCATTTAAAAATGTAAAAATCATTCTCAGCATACAAACTCAGAGGCAGGTAGGGATTTCACCTCCGCTCTAGGAAGGAAATAAAAATATGACAAGGAAAGAGGGAAACGGAGGAACTATATCAAATAAGAATACCCATGAATTGATCACTGTTATAGCTAGAAATGGAACATTTGGGTTCAAAACCCTAATTTTGTGTATGCTTGCACATTTTGATGATAGAAAGTTAAAATTTTATAACTCAATGAGGGGAATCCTTTCACAATGTATATATAAATAAAATCACCATACTGTACATTTTAAATATCTTATTTTATTTGTCAATTATACTTCACTAAAGCTGGGGAGTTGTTAAAATATTTAAAGGGAAAGAGAAAGGAAAGGAAAGAGGAAGGAAGTAAAGGAAGGAGGGAGGCACGTAGGGAGGGAGGAAAAGAGGAAACATTATTTTTGCTGCCACCACCACCATATGCTGACGGGGGCTTCAAATAATAAATCTACCATGACTTTGGTTCAGGTGAAGTTGTGTTTAACCTGAAATGTGTTGTCCACATTTTCACCTCAACATAAATCAAATATTTTTCAGAATTTCCCCTCTAGGGGGAATATAACTGACTATATATCTAATCAATGTACCCTGTACTTGAGAAAGACATTTCCAATATTGTAGAGAATTTGATTCAAATCTGTACTCAATAAATATGCAAGAGCTTAAAAATGATATGATACAATAAATAGGCTACAAACTCATTTCTGATTAACTCTTACACAAATTAAAATTAACAGTACCATTAAAACAGCTATTTTACCAAAAAGGTTTCAATGAACATTAAAAAAATGTTCCCTTTGTCTCTGAAATACTAGGGCACAGTAACATGCAGCAAGACTCAAATGTGAAAAACAAACAAACAAAAGCTTACCACACCCTCACACTTCTAATCATTTCCTATTATATATACATACACACACATATATATATATATATATATATATGTATATATATATATGTATATATGTATATATAATAAATTTAGATATTATACAATGCCACATCAAACTGACAATATATTTATTAGTTTTACTTTCAACTTTTAAATACTAGGCTGGGACATATGACTATTATGGGTATTTTCACTCTTGTGGTATCATGAAAAGAATCAAATACTATGTTTCAGTAAGTTAGTTCCTTGCCATTCTCAGTGTTCCTGGAAATGCTAGTCAGTGGTCACTGTCAAATAAAGCTCCTGTTAGTTTCCGTCTGAGAGAGTCAAGGTACCCTCACCCACTTATAATTATTGACAACCTTCAACAAGCAGGCTCAGCCCTAAGCAGTCCCTGAGTAATCCTGATGGTACTGGGCAGTATATACGGGGTCCTATCCCTCCAGAATTAGAATCTCCCCACAAACTGTTATCTGCCTACAGGGAACCCCTAGACAAGGGAATCCCTGATGTTTAGCAGGCTTCAGTCTTGCCCGCCACATACACCAAGCATCAAAGTCTCTACCCAATATCTGCTTTGCACACTATGGTCCTACTTGGTCCTAAGAGAACTCTGCTCTTAGCTTGCTTGGCCAGAGCTGCCATTCTGCCCTAGCTCTTCCCTCAGGGACTGGCCTCTCTCTCTCTATTTCAAAAAGGATGCCTAGTGTCCTCTGTAGACTACTACGCTTCTCCCAAAGAATTCTCAAGATGTTTTCATGTACTTCACGCCATGGATCATCACTTCACTGAGAAAATGGCTTCCCCACTCAGACCCACCACCATCAGGAGTACAAAGATTGCTAAGTTAGCTGAAACGGGTGGTTTGGATAGCTAAGCACATCCCTTACGAGGACTGCTTACAGCCATGCCAGATCCTGAGTCTGCCTGTTCCTGGTTCACTTCTCCTGTTTTATCAAATTGCCTTGGGAGAACCCTACTCTCAAAAGTTGTTGAAGGGTGTCCATATTTTAAGGACAAGAAACATCTTAGCAGACATAGCCAAGATTTAGTGCTGCCACATACAGAGCTATCTATAAAAGTAGATGTTGAGAATTTCTTACTGCCTAAAGAAGAGACAGTAAGAAAAAAAGTCACTTATCTAACTCTTTTAATTTGTTAGGGCGACAATTGTTAGTGAAATTACATAGATTTCAGGTGTACAATTCTGTATTACATCATCTATAAATCCCATTGTGTGTTCACCACCCAGAGTCAGTTGTCCTTCCATCACCACGTATTTGATCCCCTTTACCCTCATCTACCACCCTCCGTCCCCCCTTACCCTCTGGTAACCACTAAACTATTGTCTGTGTCTATGAGTTTTTGTTTCTCATTTGTTTGTCTTTATCCAGACCACAGTTCAATATAAAAATTCAAAGTCAATTTTACTGTATAAGTTTTTAATTCATCTGGTCACAAATAAAAACTTTATATGTAAAAAAATGTTGAATTCTAATTAAAAACCTAAGCCTAAGAATTAAAGATTCAACAGACTGTAACAGTCTATTCACCTTAAGGAGAGGACAAAAATCATAATATATTACTCCATTAAAAAATAACTTGAAATACAGCATATTAGTCTTCAACTTAACACACGTTTCAAACTTCCAAGGAGCACTGCACAAACACGCTTTTGTAAAACAACCTCACAGCACTTTGATGTGACCGTATGTTCATTAAAAGGAAGTATTACTACTTACATACATAAGGTACATAATGAATTCAGTGTGTGTCTAGAGTTGGCTAATGCCATTAAAGCACATGCCAAAAGCACAGACTATAAATCAAAATGTGATTTGTCAAAGTAAGATCTTAATATGATACAGCTTAGAAATAAATAAATAAACCACTAACGTTCTGATATGGGATTAGCGAGGAGAGCTAAGCCCAAACTGTGACCAGGCTGAAGCTGACATCTCTTTGTTCTATCTATAGCTTTGGCTATTCCTCTTTCTTCCACCTGGATAAGAACAAAATTAGCATGCACCAGGCATTCTTCACTCCTCCAAGGATTTATATCTCTAATGCCGTTTTAAAGACTGATATTCTTTCCAAAATGTTGACATAAACCAGTTGGGCAATTACAGATTTTTTAAAAAGCCCACTTACTGAAGTTTTTAAAAATCTAGATTTTTCTTAAATACAAAAATTTGTAAAACATTTGACATTAGTTTATTAAGTCACTTCCAAATTGAGGAATATTTAACAAAAGACTAGAAAGAGCAGACGTAAATAAAAAGGCCAAGCCACAAAGACAATTATCAACTATCAACAACAACTATCAACTATCACAAAGACAACTGAAAACATAAGAAAATATAGTTAGTGGGTACCGGAGTTGTCCAGGAAATGTGAGCAAAGGCATAAATGCTGTTCCATGTCATATACCTTCTCTTTCCTATGTTTTCACCTCTCTCTCAGCCTGGGTTCCTTCAAATTGGCATAAAATCTCATCCCAAATACTTCCCAATAATCCCCCAAACATGTTCCCTAGATCCTGAGTGCCCTGTATTAAAGGCTGTTTTCATTCACTGGAGGCCCACTTCCTGACTTCACCTGGATATACTACTCATTCTTAAAATCCAGCAAAGTGCTATTGACTTAAGGAAGGCTTGCTAGACCCCCTCGCACCCTTTCACAGAATCGCTCACAGGGTTCTGCAAATCACTGGTCTGCTAGTCTGTATCCACCAACAGCCAAAAAGCTTTAGAGGGAAAGGAAACAGTTAGAATTATTCTCTGTATCTCCAAGACCTATCACATTACCGATACAGGGGGGGCTAATATATGGTTACTGAATAGATAAATAAAATTGCTTGTCATATTTTTTTCGTCATATTTTTTAAAAACCTAAAAATACTATCTTATCTAGAACGATACGAATCTACACATTATTTCACCTTGCTATTCAAAATGTTGCTTCCATTACAGTCGTTGCAAATGTCCCAAGACTAATACGTAAAGGTCAATCTTGAAGAATACAGTACAGAATTAAAGAAAAACGTAGAAAGTACTTTTTAGAGTCTACACAGGTGAAACAATAATATAACATACACCTAGCCCTAGAGTGGTTGCGCTTCGACTACAGAAAGTATGTCAACATTCAGTCAACTTCTTCCAAAGAATCATACCTCAGGAAGTTCAGCAGTGTTTACACGGAAACTGTTTCTGCACATCCTGGGACTTTTCCCAAACTCCTGGAGGGCAGATTTATCAAAACAAACGAGGAGTGATAAGACCCAAAACTGAAGCCCTACTGACAGAATCAGATTCTTTCACAGATTAAAAAACTGGATGGCGAAATGCAGGCCAGGAAAGAAGTCCTGTAATTTGGAGAGCAGCAGCTTCAGCAGCAGAAACACGAGGCTAAAATTCAATTCCTGTTTTCAAACCATTCTCCAACATGCCTCCAGAACTTACAGCTCACGAGTTGATGGGGGTAAAGAAGAGGGCTCAGCTTTTCATTATTTCCTTTTAATAGATTAACAAATACACATACAGAGACCATCAGGATCTATCCAAGTGCTCCTCGGTGCTGCAATGGTACAGAATTTTCTGGAGGACTTCTATCTGGACACAGACAAAACTGAAAGCAAGCAATGAGAGTGGTTACAACTAACTGACCAGGAAAGCAGCACTCCAAGCTCAATGGGACTTCTATCTGGACACAGACAAAACTGAAAGCAAGCAATGAGAGTGGTTACAACTAACTGACCAGGAAAGCAGCACTCCAAGCTCAATGGCTGCTGCTCTGTTCAGACCCTGTAAACGTCTCTTCTTGTGGCAATAGAAAATCGATTTGAAGACCGGAGGTAACTTAATCCCCCAAGGCCAACGTTAGGCGTCACATGGTGACAGACTCTTGTATCATACTCTGACCCTTACCTGACACAAAGTGCTACAGCTCTTTCTCACTGTGAGTTAGGAAAACCTTTTTGGTAACTTGCTTTAAACAAATCACAATCTGTGTATCAAATACAGATGGTAGAGGTAGAAAATTAGGAATCCCCCCCACCAAACTATCTACTACTCAATGGCCTTCTGAGTTCCTGTCCCTTTGTTGGTTACGCTTGCAACTTCAGTAGCTTGCTTTTACCTGGTTTCTGGGTGGCATTGCTCTCTGGTAACTGCTGTTGCAGCCAGTAGTATCATTTCAGTAAGAGAGCTGATAGGGTCAGGCCCTTCCGTGTGTCTAAAATTTCAAGTTTAGTATCCGTGAAAAATGGCTAAAATGCCAAAATTCAAAGGGAATTAAGAGAGGAAAAGAGTCTAAAATGTGTAGGTCAACGTACACATACTGAGGGAAGAGCACCTACTCAGAATCTAATGCTGAGGGCACAGGGCAGCAGAGGGAAAAGTTTGGTCACAGACAACCACCCGGCGGACAGAAGACCCTCAATGACACCTAGAGGCTATTTGTGGCTTGCTGAAAGGAGATACTTAACCAAAAAAGGGGAGAAGATTCAGACACATGGTTTCCAAATGAAAATGACCGCGGTAAATCAGTTCTATTACATTTGAGGTGGGGTGGAGAGAAGAGAAGGACCAATTTGCTACAAAAAAAAGAAGGGAAAAAACAGATATACTTGAATGGACAAATATGGTTTTCTCTCTTTATTCATACTTAAGGATCATGAAGACACCAGTTTATCCAAAAGTGTAATGAAAAAAGGAAATATACAAGAGGATAGAGGGAAAATGTAAACATACATATTAATCTTACTTTACACAATACATATTTCTTACAACTAGCAAGTACTGTTATTTACTTTCAAAAATGCTGTTTGAAAAGACAACTGTTGAAAAAGATAATATGAATGTACTTTATTCCCGTAAGGGGGTGAGAGTAGTGAAATTGCTCAATTTGTAAATCCTGTGTTCAGAATATCTTTTTAATGATAATGTATTTACACCCCTCCTTTTTTTCTTTTCTTTTTTTTAACTAAAACAGACTTGAATTAACTACTGAGGGGAAGAGAGAGAGACAGAGAGAGATCACTCTCTGGAGCCCCATCTCAAATCTCTTTCAGTCAGACTTATAGTCAGACTTTGTTCTCTGGAAGGGGAAGTAAATCTGCATGAATCACCAAGTGCATTCATTATTGTACTCATCAGGTTAATATTGGAATTTAACACTCCTGGGAAATATGAACTTTCTGGTTTACAGATGCTTTGGTATTACCTATCCCAAGTTAATTCAGTTATGTATTCATCATCTTTGACATAAAGGCCTAAAGTACAAGTTATTTGATTTTATTCTTAATCTGATAGTTGCTCATCTAATTATTGTGTTCATTTTATCCTTTTCTGCTCAAAAGACTTATTCTTCTGAATAGACAGAAAATTATATGTTGGTAATAGTTTTCCAGTGAATGCAAAAATACCTATTTGGTTTTGGATAGTAAAGGAACAGTAGTTATATAACTTGTTTGGGAAGTCAGTTATATATGTATGTGTTTAATATGCAGAGCTGAATTTTTTTTTAAAGCAGGTGTTGTGTGGTTCACGTTTTCTGTGGGCAGACATAACGATCTAAGAGTGTTTTATTAATCTAAAGTGTGATATGAGTAAGTATTAATAGTAATAATGAAACCAGTTCACATCTAAAATAGTAGCCCATTTAGCTCAAGAGAATATAACTTACCAAGGTGTTAGGTTTATTTATAAGAACAATGTACTAATGACTTTTTTTTCAGTCTTCCTCTATTACATTACCAGGGGTTGGTTGTAGAATTAGTAGTTGAAACTGAAGTGTGGGGCTTTGTCATTGAAGAGATGTTTTTTATTACTGCTAATTTCTTATGAGGATAGATACCAACCTGGCTTCTAGTTACACTAAGAAAGCTGTTGTCTTGTGTGCAGAACAACTCCAAATGGATTTGAGTATCGTTTTTTTCACCCCTCTGTTTCTTATTTTTCCTAAACATTTATCTGGGAAAGACTCTTGATACCTTTGAAGAATGCTACAAAACATGCTACAGTGGGTAGATCAGTGGGCACCTAGGGATTCTACCAACAGATACGTCACACAATAAGGTAGCAAGAAAATCAGTACCTAAAGACACTTTTTATTTCCTAGTTCCCCATATTCCAATGGCAAATATTTCTCCCCCCCTCAAATGTGACCTATGAGACCATATTTCTGAAAGAGAATTACTTTGAGACAAATGCATTGGATAGTTACTTTAAGCCTGAATATGCAGCATATTTAAACATGGTTTATATTTCTTGGTCATATGTTTTTCTCATGTCTCTAAAATAAAAGTAGAAAATCCCTCAAACATTTAAATCTTTACTGGAAACTGTAATTAATTAGTTTCATGTCTAAATTTTCTAAATGTACAATTAATATAAAAATTAAATTTTACTAAGAAGTATATAATTTCATGTATTAATATAAAACAGACCTATGTATTAAAAATATTATAATTAACATGAGCACTTAGTCTGACTAAGCAGACTGGCATTCAACACAAGCAGATGACATGAACTAGGTTTTAGCAAATTTAAACAAATCAGAGCATATTTTACATAACGATAAAATCATGCATTTGTGACTCACAGCCTAATTTTAATGTCTCTATACAGATAAAACTAGTGGATGTGCCATTGTTTTGTTCAAAGAAAGAAAATAAGTTTTCATTTCCATTTATAATAACAAAAATAACTTGAAAATGTGGTTTATGGAAGGCTAAAGCTATACCAATGGATATATTTTGATTTAAGCAGCTAACATAGCTATAAAATTTAATTTTATGAAATTAGGGTCTTGGATGCTTTTTAAATTCATCTTTTCAAAATTTTATGATTCTTTATACTACAGTGGAATGAGATACCCACTATATTAGGTGGAAAAAAATCAAGGCACTACGATTATCTAAGAAATAGTAAGGGGAGCAAACACAGGTGTACATATAACATACACACATACAATGAAAGGATATACAAAAATTCTATTTTTTTTTAAAAAAAGCCCTTATGCTTAAGGATAAGAAGGGAATAAGGTCGAGGGAACAGGGCGAGAAGCTAGCTTTATTTGAATAGTTTTTGTTTCTTACTTTGAAACTGTGTATTTTACATAATTATTAACAAAAGCACAGCTTTAACAAATATAAACCCCTAATGATCTAAAGCAAAATTAAATTGATTTGTTTTATTGAGTTGGTGCCATAACCACACTGATAGAAACTTTGTCAAGTACCTTTAAAAGACAGTAATCTGTCTACATGTACTCTAAAAATGACAACAAAAATGCAACAAAAAACCTTAAAATGGTTTCAGTGATAATATTTTTAGATATGATTGATGAGCTTAAAGAAAAGCCACGTACTCCTGTATTTGAAGTGGAATTATGTCTAAGAATTCTTCATGTTTTTATTTTTTAACAAAATATTTTTCTTTGTTCTTTCTACTGAAAGGCTTGGAGATAATGACCAGTCAGTGGTAACGAACATCCATAGCAAACAGATTATAGTCTCTAATTACCATTTCCCACAGGAAGGACTCAAAGCTTACTGGAGAAATGGTTGCTTCCAGGTCTAGGGTAAAAAAGTTTCAGGAAGAGCCTGGAATAACTTGTCACAGCAGATAACACAGAAGTCATCGTGGACCCTTGACAGCATATCAAAAGGGCTCAAGAGCCAACTTGAGGAGATGCCCATATGCCAGTGACAGGATGATTTGAACACCAATAACTCTAATGAATTGTCACACATCAAATATATTTAGTCATGAGTTTAGTTGACAATCAAAGAAATTCTCATCACATTTGAAGGATACTAGAATACCATCTTATTCTTTTTGAAAACTAGTAAGTAATGGAAAGAATCAAGTATTTATCCAGACATTTTATACCAAAAAAAAAAAAAATGTAACTAGAGATAGGCAAAGAGTTGATATAGGGAAATTATAAGTAATCCAACAAATAAATGAAGAAGGAAAGACAAAGTTAGGAAAGTACCACTTTGTAACCTCTTAACCTCTAATGAAATACCGTAATTGATTTAGGCAATGATTACAATGATGGATTTTTTTAAAAAGATGCAAAGAGACTTGTGATGGAAATTCATAACACCACCTAGAAAGTATTTGTGACAAAACAACTTGATTAACACTTCTTGTAGCTAGTCACCAAAGATGTCCCACCTCTCCCCAATAAACCATGCTTCCATTTTTTTCTTATTTTTGTAATGCCCAAACCCTAAAGCTGGGCTGCCCCTGTGATTCATTTTAATTAACAGAATGTGGTAGAAGTGACACTGTGTGACTGCCAAGGCTAGGTCAGAAGAAGACTTGCATTAAGCCTTGGAACACTCAGTGGGGTAAGCCAGCTACCACATAAAAAGTCTGACTATGTAAAAATGCAACCCAGCCATGTGGAAAAAGAGAAGTGGGGCTAGTCCCCAGCTGTTCCAGCCTTCTCAGTCCAGGAGCCAGTCATGTAAGTAAGACAGCTTTCAGAAGACCCTAGCCTCAGCTACCATCTCACTGTAACTATAGGAGGGATCCCAAGTGAGAAACACCCAGCTAAGCTTATCCATCCTCAGAACTGTGAGAGAATGTCTATTGGTGTTTGAAGCCACTAAGTTTGAGTGTTGTGTCTTATGAAGCAACAGGTTAATGGGACAAGCCTAACGACCAGTGTGTACGAAATACAGATGACCTGGTAAATGAAACCACGAGGAAGCAAGGGAAGAAAGAGGAAACCTACAAGTTAAAAAAAATGAATTGACATACATGAAGCTTAACTAGGATCTTGTTTATGGGTTGAATTTTTTAATCATGAGCTGATTACGGTTATGAAACTTCAGGGGACATGTGCACATTACCAGATATCTGATATTAAGAAATTACCGCAAAATATTTTAGATGTGGCTGTATTTTAAATAAAAGTCCTTAACTTTAAAGATACAAACTAAAATATTCATGGATGAAATATATGGAGGGCAGTGGGGAGTAGATAGAGTATGGATGAAGTTAAGCCATGAGTTTATAAACATTGAAACTGAAAGTTCATTTTATTATTTTCATGACTTTTGCATGTACCTGAAATTTCCCTTATAAAAATATATATACTTTGCTGAACTATTTGGCTGTTTTTCGTTAAAGTGTGTGACAGTTTTAAAACCTAATGGTAGCGTAATACTCCATTACGCAGCCATAAAGAAGAAAGAAATCTTATCATTTGCAACAACATGGATGGATCTAGAGAACATTATGTTAAGTGAAATATGTCAGAAAGAGAAGGACAAGTAACATATGATCTCACTTATATGTGGAATCTAAAGAAAAGAATATGTGAATGAACTAATCAGAAACAGTTTTGGGGACAAAAAGAAAAAACCGAGAGTTGTTAGATGGGTGGGGGGGGGGGGATAAGGGGAAAGGTGACGGGATTAGGAAGCAGCTGGTAACCACAAGATGGCCTCAGGGTTTTTTGAAAATTAATTTGGGGAATGTATTCAATAATGTTGTAAAGAGTTTGTTGGGTATCCGACGGACATGTGTCCTATTTGGGAGACCACCTCAGAGATAATGTGGATGCCTGATCATGGCACTGTACACCAGAAGCTAAACATTAATGAATGCCAACTATAATTTTATATATATAATGTGATGGCTCGGTGTGAGGTCTGAGGGATAGTGGATGGGGGGAGGGGGGTTCACAGTGTGAGGGATATAAATGATGAACGTCTAAGTATTACCTTGTCTTGTACACCTGAAACTAATAAATTAAAATAAAAAAATAAATAAAAATTAAAAAAACCTAATGGTAGCTGAAAGATGCCATGATGTTATAATCTATATTTTGTAAAACTCTTTCTTTTTAGTCAAGAAAAAAAACACTTTCACATCCCCACATGTCCAAACTATTGATCCAAATATTTAGCTTGGATACCCCTTCCACTTTAAAATAGGGGTCATACTATCCTATCCAGGCACACATACTGAGCTGGGTCAAGGTAATTCATGTGGGGGAAAAAAATGTTTGAAAGCCATACTCTGCTACACAAATATAAAACACTGTTGGAAGGAGGGACCATATGTTTAGCACAATAGTTGGCATATACGCAGTGAACTCTCCCAAAACCTGAAAGTTCAGGACTCTGTCCTTAATGCATTTGGACACATCAATGCACTTGATGCCAGGCACAACGCTTAAAAAATAGTAGAAATTCCATAAATATTTTTTGGATGAATGAGTAAACTGGGGACTGTGGGGGAATGGAGATTTTTGATACAAGAGCTTTTGCGTTAGATCCTGAATCTTCTCAAAAATGTTCAACTGAGCAAGTGTGTGGGTGACTACTTACTGCAAACCCACCAGAACTATTTGCTCGAACAACTTACATTCATACATACGAGTATCCAACTATTGGTGAATTTTAGCACTGTTTTTAAGCTTTTATATATGGAGTACAATAGGGATGACTACTATCTCAGTGCCCTACACCCGATCAAATCTTCCTTTGTGTGCTGTTTATTTTCTTAAAAAATAATAATTATAAGAGAATGAAAGCCTAGTATTTAATACATGCTGGTCAAGTGAGCAATAAACAACTGCGTACTTTCCCAGGGGCTATTTTGCTCTGTCTCATCATCAGGAAGCTAAAGCATATGTTGGATGTTAGCCTGGGTGGACACAAATGTGTCCTATTTATTCAAGGTTTCCTTTGAAGCCACAGTTTATAAGTTTTGTTTCTTAGGGGTACATGTCAAACTTCATTTACCATTAGTTGTTATCCAGATAAACTGAACAGCAAAAAAGGCAGCATTCAGGGGCAAAAAAATATGCCTGCTATATGAGCAATAATGTCAGTTTCATTTATGTAACTCACGAAAAACAAGAGAAATACAATGGAAAAGCTGGTAACAGGAAATCAAGATAAAAATTATCCATTAAATTTATAAGTATAAAACTGCATATGGACAAGGAGAACTATTAAAGCCATGTTTTAAATCACTATCTAGAAGGCAGATAGTTTTAGAGTAAGTTCTTTTAAAATGTTGTGTTTTCTAATTCTTTAAGTTTCAAAGATAATATACTTATGTGGAGCATGTTTATATGTACACTATTTTCATTTTTCCTAAGAATGCTTTACAAACTTACCTAGGAAAATCTTCAAATTTTAAATTTATAAGGGACATTTGTGGAACTGAAGTTTCGCGTTGGGATATTTTCATGAAAAGTAAACATTTGGTAGACTGTAGAATACCCATAAAATTGACCCCAATAAAACAATATTTAAATAATGTTTTACAAAGTTATTTTACATTTATTAATTCACTTAAAGCTCAAAACACTTTGTGTGTTAGACATTATAAAGTAAACACATAGATGTGTAATGTGGGGCTCAAAACTCAGTAAGTTTGTAAACCTAAGTTATCTACCTCCATATCATTGATTGTTTCAACTACACTACAATACTTGGAAAGCAGTTTTCAAGTATGATTGTGATGCTTACAACTGTGAGACAAGTTATCGTGCCATTTTCAACATTATTTTTCTAAGACTCATCTCTGTTGTTCAGTTTAGCTTCGTTCATTCACTTTCAATGCCATCATGTGAATACACTATAGATTATTTATTCATTTTTCTCCTGAGAGATATTTGAATTATTACCCTTTTGGAAATGATACCCAGTACTGCAATGAACTTATTTGTACATATCTCCTAGTGGACATGTCGTAAGAGTTTTTCTAGGGCTTATACTCAGTAGGAGAATTATTACTGAATCACAAGGTATATGCATGCTAACTGTACTAGGAGAGTCTAATTTTTTCCAAAGTGTTCATATCATCTTATATAACATATCTCATTATGCTTTAATAAATTTAAACCCTACAGATTAGTTTTAAATGCTTACAGAAGATAAAAAAGACAAGTATATATGTGTTATATGTATTGTTTTATATGTGTCAATATTTACACAATTTTAACCCTCAGTATGTACAATAATAAGGATCTGAAAAGGAGCCTTGAAAACTCTTTGGAAACGGAACTTTATATTTTAAAATAAAGTGATTACATTTTTATTTTAAGATGGAAATAAAAACAACAATAAACATGATTTAATGTATCATGCTGAATTCTAATCATTTTGAGATTCCCAAGATAACCGCTCTTAGTCAATAGTTTTAGTTTTTGTTTTCTTCTAGACCCCTCAAAAGTGCTCTTAGCCAATAGTTTTTGTTTTTGTTTTCCTCTAGACACTTCAATCAAAGTCCACAGAAATTGGACCTTGAGAAATGAAGGAAGGGATTTAGTAATGTTTATTCTTCCAGAGGAATTTTTCCTCTCCCTGAATACATCTTGAAAACATTCAAATTAGTAAGTTATCAAAGACATAAAATGATGACAAATTACTAACCCAGTGGTTCAAAAAAGGAAAATTAAGTCGAGTATTACAAAAGTAAATGTCAGCATATAATCTCAATATAGGTATTTATTCATAAACACAAACCTATACTATTGTGTATATATTCATGTATACAATATATGACAGACATTTGAACCATATACAAAAGCAGACATTTATATGGAATTTGATAGAAATAGGCCTAATTAAAAGTTGTAATATGTTCTTCCTACACCAAGGGGATGGACTTGTGTACCCCACGAGGTTCCCACACTCCATTTTAGGGATCACTGTACCAACCTTAAAAGAACTGCAGTAAGAAGCACATAGCCAAACTTATATAATGACACTGCTATTTTGTTTTCAAATACATATTCTTCAGTTACCTATTCAACCTATTGTTATTATTCTGAAGAAAGTAATGTGTCTATCAGATTTAAAATAGATAACACCCAATCAGTTCAACAATGGTGTTTGCAAATAACATAAATGAGTATTAAAGGCACTGTCTTCAGATTTGACTTACGTTCCAGGAACTCAATGGAAAAACAAAACCAAAAAAATCACCTTTTTGTTATTGGGTAATTGATTTTTTTGTTTTTTTTTTAGCTTTTAAAGTAGATAAAATCAACACCTTAAAAGACTTGTCTTTAACCCAGTCTTTCTTTTATTAAAGTGTACAATTGCAGGTGCATGCCTAGAGGAATAATAGTTTGTTCCTAACAAAAGAGTCTGGATGCCACAATATGCCTTTTGCCAGAGGCATCGTTCCCCAAAGCACACAGCTAACTGCATCTCCTGCTGTACCTGTAACAATTTAATTGTATAAGTCAGCCTAGTCAAGCATCTCCAGCTCATGACTGGGAGACATGAAATTCATTGTCATTATTGTCCCTGTCATTTTGGATCATTATATCCTGCTGCAGAATTTTCCTCACTTCAGTGCATTTTTACCTCCAGGAGCCAGGGATTATAGCTGAGGTTGGGGTGGAGGCAGGACCATGAACCACATTTACCTCAGGGGAGCCAGAGATTAAATTGGCTTTGCTCTCTTAGGAGCTGAATTCATCTATTTGTATGCTGTGAGTTCTAGGTTGGAATAAAAATGAATATTGTAGTGAAACCTGGGCTTTAATTCCCCCTTTGAACCATGGATAGTACCAACTTTTATTTACATTAGGAAAGCTAATGTAATCTCTTGTAGGTTGCTATTTTCATATGTGCATAAGGAATACTTAAGGGCATCATCAGGGATGAAATAACAGACCTCTCTCTCTCTCTCTCCTCTCTCTCTCTCTCTCTCTCTCTCTCTCTCTCTCTCTCTCTCTCTCTTTTTCTTTCTCTCTCTCTTTCTCTCTCTCTCTGTTAATGCCTTGACTCTCAGAAGGAAGAATTTAAAACTATAATTTTGTTCTCCAGTTTTATCTTAGAGAAGCTTAATGGGGGCATTGAATGGTATTAAATATCTAATAATTTTTAATTATATCTCATTTTCTGTGCACTGGGTTGGATGACTAGAGTCTACCTAAAATGGCACCAAAGGTCTACCCTGGGAACAGGAAGATAGAAGTAAAGTTGACAAAGGAAGACAAAATAAGGTCCTGAGAAAACTGGCTCCCTTTCCACAGCTGGTTCACAGAATCTCACAGCCTGACAAGTCACCCAAGACTGTCACGCCTTAAACACTTCTTCCTGACTTGGGAGAGCTGGACCATACTCTGCCTTGTAACCCCTTCTCAATGGTAACTGCCATGGCCAGGGGCCAAATGATGGCTCTCTGGCAGGAGACGGCCAGGAGCAAATAGGAAACAGTAGGACATGTCTCAGTCCGAAAATCAGTGACTTGACTATGTTTTCTCTAACAGAATATAAGAAGAAAATATAACCTGGTATGTCACTTCCTATCCCAACTTTCATTTCACGTGGATTTTACTGAGAAACTTGACATTTACTTTGTCTGCACCGAAAAAAATAGTAGTTATCCCTCCATATGTGTTTTCTTTTTCAGCAGTTAACAAAATATGGCAATGGATCATACCTGTGCCAAGCACACAATAGCCACTGCCATTGCAATGGTCATCACTATTTACTGAGGATGAACTGTTCTTATGAGTAAATTAAGATAAATTTTTTCACTTTTGTATATTTTGTACTTCTGCAGGAACATCTGACAGCTCTAACATCTCGGTGTTGATGGAACTTTAAAGATTGTCTAAGCCACTGGTCCAAATGAATGGCAATGCTCACTAGTCCATCTGACTATATTTCCATTATATAGTCCATCTGACTATATTTCCATACCATTATATGTCACTTTTCATTGATCCGGAAGTAACTGTATAATGTATTACTACTCATAGTTTTCAGTTCACAAAACTTCTTATAGCATTTAAAAGTTCTTTTAATTACTTGTGCCGCTTTTTCTCATAATCAAGACTCTCCCAAGGTAGGAGTTACAAAAATTGTTATTTCTGTTCCCTTTGAAATGGTTAATTTTATGAATTTCACCTCAATAAATTGTTCTTTAAGTTAAAAAAATAAAAGTTAGTTCAAGAGGCCAAGGGTAAAGGGGGTCAAATATATGGTGATGGAAGGAGAATTGACTCTGGGTGGTGAACACACAATACAATATAGAGATGATGTATTATAGAATTCTACACTTTAAACTTATATGATTTTACTAACCAATGTAACCCCAATAAATTTAATAAAGATTAAAACTAAATGAATAAATAAAGTCAAAAAAATGGAAAGTAAAATTCCCTTTTTACCCTTCTACCCTCGTAATATCACTTTTTTTTCCAAAAATGAGTCACTATCTACTTGGTGTATCAAATAAATATGCATGTTTTCAGAAAAATAAAAAAGCCATTTTGAAATCATTTGGGCGACTATTACCTTCCCATAACGGTTATTTATGACGAAGCATATTTGTTTCTTACAAAAAACAAAGGGGGGGGGTATCTTATAAATTACATTGTTCAGATCTTGTCTGCAATGATAGATGTTCACGAAGTTACGTTTTTCTCCCTGAATATTTAGGTAACAGGATGATGATATGATTTTTTTGGTCAAAGTGTAAGACGTTCCTTCCTTTCTCTGAGCACACATTTTCTGCATTTAATTCCTTTACCTGTATGCGCCTTTCTACCTTATTTCCACATTGATATTTAATTTATGCATCACACCATGAGGAAAAACAGAAGTTGCCTGATCCGTGAACACAGTTGTGAAACCCCAGAACTACACTGTCTCACATTCTTGCCTTGCTCTACCTCAAGCATGACATAGTTGGGCCTATATCATTTCCAAACAAGGGAAAAAAGAAATTATTTCAAATGTCTAGAATATAAGTATTTTTACCCTTTGTATTCAGGACTTAAGATTTTACAATAAATTGTAAATGATCAAGGTGAAAGTGATTCAGAAGTACAAATTAATAATTATAAAAATAGTCATGGGGATATAAAGTATAGCATAGGGAATATACTCATTATGTATGGTGTCAGATGGGTACGAGACTTATCAGAGTGATCACTTCGTAATGTATGTAACTGTTTAATCACTATGTTGTATACTCAAAACTAACATAATATTGCATACCAACTGTAATCAAAAAATAAATCTAAAATAAATAAATGAATCAATATTAAAAAGTATATTTTTAAAAATTTCAAATATCAATTTGAAGTTATTTTAAATAATTTTTAATTTTTTCAATAATATTTGCTAAACTCATAATTTTGCAACCTGTACAAGCTATAAAAGCCAAGTCTAGATATAAGGAATTATTCTTCCTCTTAATTCTAACATGATGTTTCTTTTGCATATGTGACATAGATTTCCCTTGTTTTTTCTATGTAGGATCAATAAGAATCTATAATTTATAACAGTATCAAATCAACATAAGACAGAACACTACAAATTCAATGTGACATGCACTAATAATCCTCTTAAGGAAATTCATCTATGCACAAGTTAAAAAATAAATAAATGTTGTTAGCTTTCGATATATCACATGTTAGAGAAACTGACCAAGTGTTTATGAGGGTTTGGTGCAAGAGGTGAAGAGCGCAACACTTCCATCAGGACAGGTAGAATGCCATTTGCAGAATGCCTTCTTACTCCAGGACCAAACCCTCTTTGATATAATCACCCAATAAACTACAATGGATTAGCATTAAGGGTCTGATGCTGAGAAAGCAGATTCACGGCTAAGGTTGTCCTTTAATATGTAGGCTCAATCAAGGGCACCAAAAATGTAGTTAAGTGCCACCCCTGTGGTGCTGAGATGCTGGCAGGCACCGTAAACTGTGAATTTTCTAGCTTTTAATGTTTGTCTAAGACTTTTAACATTTCCTAATATTACTGCTCCTAGGACATTTTCTTGAGTTTGTCCCCATCGTTCCCTTTGCACATACACATTTTGTATTCATACATGAAAGCCTGACAAGACAGCTAAATTGATTCAGAAACCTAACACTGAAAACAAAAAAAAGAAAAGAAGACGAAAAAAAGGAGGGGGTGGCCTTGAGGATATATTATAATATGAAATACAAACATCAAAATCTCCTGAAAACAAACCACAAAAATAAACATTTCTTCATGCTAAAAGTTTAGATATCTAACAAGAAATATAAAAGATTACACAATGAGGATTAGTAAAACTCACTGAGCGATAGCAGCTACACTGTCCTTTATGTTACAAAATTTCTGACTTTTTTGAACATGTACAAAACATGTGTCCAGCTATTTCCTTACAAATGAACATCCTTGGATTATTTTCTAATTCCATACACCCTTTAAAACCATAGCAAAATTTCACAAATGGTTTTCCTATTTTGTTTTGTATTGCATTGTGGTCCATCTGGAGACATACTCAGTGGTTAGTTCCTTCAAATAAAAATGTACAAAATTATATTTTTCTCACACATACAATGATCAGTGAATACATGACAAATGGATACTAGATAATGTCACTGTTAGAAAACACCTAACAACAACAAAAAGCAATAAAAACTGAGGGTTTGGTTTAACAAATGCTAAGTTCATCTACCTTCATCATAGATTTTATGTTCAAGAATTGTGTCCTGTGCAAAATACAAACATGTCAATTTCAGCCCAGGGGGTATTTTTATCCAGGTTTATAACCCCTTGAAAATAGAGGTTTCATCTAGAAAACCTAACAGATCCTCAGCTGCTTTCAACATTGTAATGTATTCATAAGGCAAGTATTCACTGGCAAACATAACAAATTAAACAGCATGAAGGTGGGATCCAAATTCATAATGATGGAAAACGGACCAAACCAACCATGAGATACAATGTAGAAGTGACAAAAGAAAAAGAATATGCAAAAATATTAAAAGCAAAACACTATGCAGAATTTTTTAGCTAGTATTAAAGAAAATGGTGAGTGCAGCTATGCACATGTGTTTGCCTTAAAACTGAAAATACAAAACCACCTCATTAAGAATATACTGTAAGCATCATGACGGAGAGAAAAGTATCTTGTAAAAAAAAAAAAATCACATACCATCATAGTAGACAATTGCTCCTACCAGTCTGTCCTTCTGGAGCATTGGGAAATGTTCAAGGGCTCTCGATTTGCTGAGGACATAACTGCTTTTCAGGCAATTACTTCCTGCTACCAGATCATATAGCTTGATTCCTACCCAGTAGTAAGGTAACTGCCACCACCTACACAGCGTAAATAGAGAGAAAGCTTTCTTTAGAAACAGAAACAGAATATAATGTAACAGAATGTCATTTTAAGTTATAAAATACTTTTCATCTTAGAAAAGCAAAGTATGTCTAGTCGTGTACTGCAAAAGAAACAGAACTGCATGACTGTGTTTGACACCAGCCTAGCAGAATTGTATAAGCGAATGAATCGGTGTGACTGGAAATGACTTCTAAGGCAGTGGATCTGGACCTGGCTGCACATTAGAATTCTCTGGGGAGCACCAACAATAAATACAGATGCCTAGGCCTCACATGTCTACAGACTGATTTAACTAGACTCGGGTGGGGGACTGGATGACGCGAATGGACACCCAGAGTATAGAATCACGAGCTTAAGATGTTCTAAGCAATCTCTAACAAAACATAGACCAAAATGCTGAAATCTGTTTCTAGGCCCCACGACACTCATGTAGCTAACAGAGGTACATAATCCACTTTTTCCTATTACCTATATTCCAACTTAAGGCAACTTCATGGGCAGCTTTAACAACATTAGGAAAATTAGGTTTTATAATTTAGAATCTGACACCTCCAAACCAAATTTCAGTTTGGTTTGACTTGGAAAATTTGGTTTGACTTGGAAATTTAAAATGACGCAAAATGACCCAAAAGGTTCGGAGTTGGTACACGTTAGGTTCAAATGACCCTCTTATGTTCCCCAATGCAAATACAGTTGCTCCCCTATACACTGTCAGAAACTGGAGTAAGAAACTACTAATTATAAATACAGAACATAACCTTCTTTCCCTTCAGGATGTAGCCCTTAGAGGTGTGTCACTAGAGAATAATTTAGGAAAACCACATTTTTAAATACCACAAAGGAAAATATTTGAAAAGGATTAAAGATTAGGACCAATTAAAACTACATTAAGCTCCAGGTATGAGAATCTAATCTTACTGAAATCATATTTTGGTAATCTGATATAAACTAAATTTAAACTTTGACTTCCAACAATAAAAATGCTACTTTCCCCCTCTGAAGACCTGAAATTCAGATTGGGGACCTGCCAGCTTAAGTTTCCGGGTTTCTAACTGAGTCCTAATTAGATTCCAAGCATTACTCAGAAGGAGCAGAGCCCAGACCCAGGCCCCAGTCCACGGCCCTGGTGGTCCCCTCACTGCCATCATGCTTCAGATGCCTCTCCTAGCTTTCCCACACCCTTTGCTTCAGCTCCTAATACTTCAGCAGTATTACAGCAGAGCACCCAGTTTGCGCTGAAAACTCAAAGTGAAATCTCTGCCTTAAGCCACAGTGTGTATTTGCAGTGATTCCCATTTTGCATGAACTGCTTTAATCCTGGTATGGGTAAAGGTCAAGTATGCGCTATTCCAATCTACCCCCACGTCATGTTCTAATTGCTATAGGTTATCTTATTTAGAAATCAAGGCAAGCAAAATCCACATGGGGGCCATCGGCAGCCAGTTCCTTGCCTGAGACCCCTGCAGCCTCACTTGCCACTCGGCTCATCAACCATTTTCTGTTTTTCAAGCTTGGCATTCACATGTTGTTCAGGTTTGTTAAACACAAAAATAAAATCTGCCTTTTAAC
Source organism: Rhinolophus hipposideros (assembly GCF_964194185.1). Lineage (NCBI taxonomy): Eukaryota > Metazoa > Chordata > Mammalia > Chiroptera > Rhinolophidae > Rhinolophus > Rhinolophus hipposideros. Next base: position 35,774,638 of record NC_138052.1, on the reverse strand, counting down.
TCTTTTTTTTACAGAGAGAAATTAAACAAGTTTCAGCCTAGGCCAGAATCAGCAACTGAAAATTCAAATTCAAGGATGTCCAAAAAAAACAAAAAAAAAAGAAAAGAAAACTACATTAAGAAATATACATTGAGGGCAGCCAGTTAATTACAGCGCAGTTGTCAAAACGCCAAGGTCACCAGTTCGATTCCCACATGGGCCAGTGAGTTGCACCTTCCACAACTAGATTGAAAAAAATAAAACGACTTGACTTGGAGCTGATGGGTCCTGGAAAAACACACTGTTCCCCAATATTTCCCAATAAAAATAAAAATAAGGAAGGGAGGGAGGGAGGGAGGGAGGGAGGGAGAGAGAGAGAGAGAGAGAGAGAGAGAGAGAGAGAGAGAGAGAGAGAGAGAGAGAGAGAGAAAAAGAAAGAAAGAAAGAAAGAAAGAAAGAAAGAAAGAAAGAAAGAAAGAAAGAAAGAAAGAAAGAAAGAAAGAAAGAAAGAAAGAAAGAAAGAAAGAGAATATTGAGGGAGTATTTCCATTAAAACAGTGTTGTTTTATTGACCTCAGGTAACCAAATGCATATAGATATCAAAATGCTTACTTGTAAACTGGAAGCATTATAGGTAACGGAGCTGATAAATGGGGAGCAATTTCTAATAGGTTGGCACGTTCATAAAGGGCTTCTTTTACCATCCTATACTGAAAAGCAAAACAGAGAAAATTAGTTTGGCAGTAACAGATCATAATATTTTCAAATGGTAAATAGACACCCTGCCAACTGATTGATACACAGAAACCTCTCTACCTCTGAGCGAGGATAGCTCCTTCCTAATCAAATTTCTAATAATACATCATGCTGTCAACCTGAAAGATTTTTTAGAAACCTTAACTGTATTTGCATAGGAGAAAAACATGCTGTCAGAGTTCCCAGGTGTAAGATATTTTCCTGACTTGAGTTACAAGATTATTGTAACAATTTATCTTGCATTCTCTGTATTGTCCTTTTTATCCATCCCCTACATTTTCCCATGGAAGAGACAACAGATTGTTCAGATTCATGCTAAAGCCTTCTTGCCTCCACTAACACAAGCAGAGACATCACTTAGGAGTTACACAGTATTTTATAATTGTTTTTAAAAAAAGGTTATCTCTTAACTCCTTTGGTCCTCATTATACCTTTCTGAAGAACGAGCATTACTAGTTTTACTAATGAGAAACTACTAATGGAAAATACTAATTTTACAAATGAGAAAACTCAGGCTCATAGAAATTGAATTAAGTAAGCTGGAACACATCACAAGTCCTCTGATTCTCAATCCTGTGCTCTTTTCCTTGGAGCCATCATGATGTCGAAGAGACACCTATGAAAAAGGGACAGATTCACAACTGACAATGTCAAGTTACTGCTTCTGTATTTTTCATGTACGAAAAGCAGACAGGGAGTTCAGCTGATTTTTTTTTACCCCTCTGGGAAATGTCATCTTCCACGCTGCCTTGGCAGTTTTCAAATAGTGGCAGACTGGACACAATACAGTGTGACATAAGAAAAGCATGACTCAGATCATCTTTTCCTTAAGAATATGTCAGTAACAATATAAACGTATGATTGCAGTTGCCGTTAAGATCAATTTAAGACTCCTGTATTACATACAACACAGCTTCCCTGAAACTGTTTTGGAAGCAGCAATTTAGTGGCTATTGGCCAAAAAAGGAGGGAAAAAAATCACAATTGTTAAAACCAACACATCTGAAAGTGATTTTGTAAATCTGCTACTTTGACATGCCTGTGTAGAAAAAGCCCCTGATTACCCATAAACATAATACTACAGGAAAGAACCAGCACACCTCTCCCGAATGATATTCCAGCAGAATACACTAAATAGGTATTTCCAACAGGAAGAAATGTTAAAAGCCACTGGAAAAAAAAAAAAAAAACACCTGATTTAATTGGGTAGAAAAAAGCATAGTCGCAATTTTTGTTTAACAACCAGCATACACAATTACCTGCTCAATATCCAACTTCATGATAGCCTTCTGAAGATATCTCACACCACCATGGATCAATTTAGTGCTTCTGCTGCTGGTCCCTGATGAGAAATCATCTCTTTCTACAAGGGCTGTTTTTAGTCCTGTGTAACCAGAAAACCAAATTAACTTCTTAAATTACACAATTTGTATGTAATTCATTAAAGGCATTTCTCCAGGGTAGAGACAATCACAAGAAAAATTACTCCGAACATGGATAAATTTGTATTCAAAGTGCAGTACACTGTCTATATTATAATGAAGAGATTTTAGTCTCTTCCTGGGGGAAAAGTCAAACCAGAACTAGAAGCATATTAAACTGTGAGTGAATCACAACTAGAAAATATTACAGTACAATTTCGTGGCAGTAACATACTCTGGTGCTTTTAAGGGGTCCAAGGAGAGCCTGTGCCCATCTTTACCCACGAGAGTTAACTCACTATTGTTACGAAGCCTTCTGGAACACACATTCATCCCTCACTACAGAGTCCAGACAGCTTCCAGCCCCACATCTCAGATCTACTTTAATGCATCATAGATGATGAATCTAGACTAGCCCTCCTATATGCTGGCTCCTATTTATGGAGTGGTGTTCTAGTGGGTATAAAATGGGAAAAGAGATCAAAGATAGCAAAACAGAAGAAGAAAGAAGATATATTGAGGAGTTCATGGTCTAATTTAAGACATCCAAGCACAATGTTGTAGAATTACAAAGGTAAAAATACAAAGCAGGACAAATGAACCCAGTGCAGAGTATCCAGGAGTAAAGAAAAGACAATATTCTCGGTAAAGGTGCAGCTGAGCAAAGGTGGGTCTGTTCTAAAAGTCATTCTACACCCAGCCCTGCTTTCTAGAGTTGCGATAAATCTCCTAGGGATAAAATCAGTTTTGTTTTGTTTCGTTTTCTTGCAGATACACCCCCCTCTTCAGGATTGGGTAAGACCAGCAGTACTACAATTCCCCTACACTAGTTAGAGATGAAATTCGAAACTTCAAAAGACCCAACATATATATCAACACCAAGCCATGAGGAATTTTCATGGCCTCGCATACTCTTGGGGGATGAAAGAATGTCATAGAATCCAATTACAGTGAGAATATGTAACTGGAGCAGTTTGGGCTCACAAAGCTCGTATAAGAGAACTTGTACATGTATTCAATTCAGAGCCATTTATTACATTTAATACCAAAGGGTCGTTTTTATAACTTTTAACAGTTTAAATATCGTACCCAAATGTCATCATAAAATCAGGCCAATTCCCTTGACTCCAAAGGACAAAATATTTGGAAGCCGTGGAGAGAAAAGTAGAGAACTTTGATTCAAGGGCAAAAACTGCTAATGTTCTAACCAACGAGCAAAATAACACAAATTACAGGTATCATAGACCCAGGGCATTATTTTTAAGTATTTATGCCAGAGAATGATCCGTAATTCTTAACTATGAAAACCCAACAATGCTTAATAAATTTAGTACTGGATATATTTTACAAAGGAAGAAAAAAATAGAAAAATATATCAAGTTAGTGCATATTAAAAAAAAAAATACAAAACTGAGAGCCTGAGTTCCAGGCAAAGTGTTGATGTTAGACATGAGTTAGGCATGGACCCGCGGTCAGGTAGCTCCCAGTCCAAAGAGAGGCACGAAAATGCAACAAAGTTTTATAGGTGCTACACTTGAAAATACAGAGGACTATTATCTTACTCTGGGTTAGAAGTTAAATTCAGGACATAAACCCAAAATTGTGTAGTCAAGATCACATTTGTAATCTCTTAGGAATGCACTGCCTTGGTGAGCTGTATCACCTTTTCTTAGTAAGTCCGACACACAGAGTTCTTCCAGCTCTAAAATAGACCATTTTTTTCTTCAGTTGAAGATCAGATGAGGGAGTTGACTTTCAAATGGTATTTAACAGCCAGACTATCTAAAATACACCTCTTTCAACCTTGGAATCATAGTCATGGCATCAAGATGCAGGCACCATGAGAGGCAGGGATGTAAGACAGAGGACAAGCAGTCCATGTCTCCCCACTGGGGCCTGCCCACAGGTATCCTGAAGGCTATGGCAGAAAATGGCTTAGCCCCCAGGAATCCCCACTTCCTAGTATGTAATCCCCTCTCCGGGTGTGTTGGCTGCACCTAGTGTCTTGCTTCTAACAAATGGAACACAGCAACAATGATGGCATGTCACTTCCATGATTATAGGTTACAGAAGATTCTGACCTCCTCCTTTCTTGCCCTCCTTTACTTGCTGGGAAGAAGCAAGCTGTCATGTTGTGAGTCAAGGAACCGAAGAAGGCCCCTGTCAACAGGTCATGAGGAACTGAGTCATGGGTCCAACAACCTGTGAGGAACTTAATCCTGCCAAACAAGCACATGAGTTGCTAGGAAGTGCTGCATCCCGCGAGAATCAGAGCCAGAGGATCAGGCGAAGGCACACCCAGTTTGCTCATCCACTGAAACTGTGTGATAATAACTGTTGTCATTTAAAGCCACTAAATTTAGGGGGTAGTTTATTGATGACACAATTCCCTGTAGCCCAGACAGGAGTTTGTAATTACACCTGCGGATGGGGTCTTCAAGAAAAGCTGAGTCTACAAGGAAGTATGTGTTCTAGATGGGTGAAGGGGAAGAAAGGAGTTTTATACCTGGAAAAATCAGCCAAAGCAAGAGAAGGGCAAATGCCTGAAATGGCTGTTTCTTTAGGGGCTGCTTGTCACTCAGGGGCTGCAGCACAGGGTACGAGGGATGATGTGAAAGAGTCCCAGCAGCAGGAATGGGAAAGGGCATATCACAAAGGGCCTTTCATCCACATGGGGCATTTGGACCCTGTTCTGTAGGCCCTTGCTTCTCACAAGTAAATAATATCTGGATCTCTTCAAAAGGAAAATGCCTCAGGTAAACACGGCTACAAGTCATGGATCAGTTTGAGAAGCAAATGCTTCTTTAGAAAGCACAAGATTTGGCATCAATGTAACACAAACATGAACTTGAATACCATACTCAGGTAGGTACAAGGTATCCACTTGGAGGAACAAGGGTGTGCTTTTTTTTTTTTTTTAATAATTATAAAAAAGGAATAAAATTTAAATTTTTCCAGAGGTTCTCCGATATTGTTTGGAGAAATACTATTGTGCTTCCTATCAGGGGAACCACCAAAATGTTTTAAGTTGAAAGATCAGATTAATGTTCTAGAAAGATTTCTCTGATGGCAGGGATAGAGGGTAGGCAGGGATAGAGGGTAGACTAGAGAGGGAAAAGAGCTGGAGGCAGGAGGTCAGTCAGGTACCAGTGCCCTACCACACAACAAGGGCCAGAGCGATTCCAGCCTCACAAGGCAGAAGATGATATTGGAGAGAGATGTGGAGAGAGAATTTTATGGGCTTGTGTTAACAGAATAATTTTTTTTTTCTTTCCCAAACTGACAGTGTGAGGCAGGGAACTACTCTAGAAATTAGCAAGCCATCTCAGGAGGATATTTCAGGATATTTAAGTGAGAGCTAACACTTTAAAGCTTCAAAACGGCTTTTGCAAGTATTGGACATTTTAAAAAGTTATTCACATGTACATATGTGAGAAACCCTAGTGAATACCAACAAAAGTTAAAATGGGCTTCTCTGTCAAACCAGGCTGTTTATTTCTTGTCCCATTATTTCCAGTGTCATATCATCAAGCTACCTACCAGAATTTCTGGAGAGAAATGATACTGTTCCTTCCAATGCAAAAAAACCATTAAATTTTAGTCTCCAGGGGGCTGGCCTGGTGACTCAGGCTGTTAGAGCTCCAACCTCCTAACTCCGAAGGCTGCAGGTTCGATTCCCACATGGGCCAGTGGGCTCTCAACCACAAGGTTGCCAGTTCGATTCCTCGAGTCCCACAAGGGATGGTGGGCAGCTCTCCCTGCAACTAAGATTGAACACGGCACCTTGAGCTGAGCTGCCGCTGAGCTCCCGGATGGCTCAGTTGGTTGGAGCGCATCCTCTCAACCACAAGGTTGCCAGTTCAATTCCTCGACTCCTGCAAGGGATGGTGGGCTGTGCCCCCTTGCAACTAGAAAACGGCAACTGGACCTGTAGCTGAGCTGCGCCCTCCACAACTAAGATTGAAAGGACAACAACTTGACTTGGAAAAAAGGCCCGGAAGTACACACTGTTCCCCAATAACGTCCTGTTCCCCTTCCCCAATAAAATCTTAAAAAAAAAAAAAATTAGTCTCCAAAGTTATAGCTAAATTAATATATTAAAGCATTATGTAATCTAAAAGTATTACCAAAAGTTTCCGGACTCACACACACAAAAAATAGATATTCTAGAAAAAGAAAATATTTTAAAATTTTCAACTGCTGTTATATGCTAAATGCTTTGGATTTCTCATTTTTGTTGGACAAGAACGATAGAATGAGAAAGGGGGAACATAACGCAAAATCAAGACATTACTAGAAGTTATAACCGTTTTTCATGAATATATTCCTTAACTGATTAAGTGTTTGTTATCTAGTATGTTTCTTTCTGTTTTACTTCTCAGAAAGCCAAACTTTTTTCTCTCCATAAAAATTGCTAATCTGAAATTGAGACCTTAGTCTTCTGATATTTTACATATAAAGCAAGCAAGTAAAAAGAAGGCGCTATTTTCTCAAAGAGAATGAACAGTATTTTTAATTGACATTTAATGCTAACATTTTATGTTCTTCGGGAAAATAATTAAATATTTTTGAAGGACATCAAAAATAATGTACCCAGGGGGACAGCGGGATGGCTCAGTTGGTCAGAGCATTAGCTCTCAACAACAAGGTTGCTGGTTCAATTCCCGCATGGAATTGAATCCATAACTATATTGAAGACTTGGAGCTTATGGGCCCTGGAGAAACACACTGTTCCCCAATATTCCCCAATAAAAATTTTAAATAAAAATTTTTAAGTAAAAAAATAAATAAATAACGTACCCAGGCTTCAAGCAACCACTCCTGGTTGTGGATGTGAGGACCTCAAAAAGATCTTCCCCCAGAGGATTAAAGAATGACCTCCACATGCCCGGCAATGAAGGGCTGGCCTCTCTGTATTTACGGTAATTCAGTACACTAGTTCAAGATTTTATGAGGAATCGTTTGTTTCGTTACTTTTTATAGAAAGCAATAAGCTCTATCACAGCTGTGATGAACCAGAACATTTAAGAGTAGTGTTATTGTTTTATTTTTTTTATTATTATTGACTGCATTTAGTAAGTATTCTCAAGAATTTCATGAGCATGGCAAAGTATTAATATTTGGAGGAAAAGTACTCTGAAATTCTTAGGTGGAATAGCAGGATTTGTTATAGAAGAATAAAGTCAATTTGAAATCTGCCTTTCAGTCATCGTCAGCCCATCACTAAGCAAGTTAAAACTGTATCTTCTGGGTGGGGTGAGGTGTGTAAGCTAAATACAGCTCTTTACAGCTATGCCTTTTCTGACCTGCGTGAGAATGCCTAACTACCAAGCACTTCCAACTAAACCAATTCGTGTATCAAGACAGCTGGACGAATACAGAGGGATAATTACCATCTAAAGGGAGGAATGGTACGACATTTAACTTTCACAACATGAAATAGAACATAAGTATATTTTAATACTTTTTACTGATTATCCTATTATGCATGAAAACATGCTCGATATAATAAATGCAGAGAAGTAAAGAGAACAAAATAAAACTCTCCTATAATCACGCCGCTCAGAGAGAACCACTGTTGACATTTGGGTGTTCAAATATTCACATTTTCTATACATAAATATAATCACATATGTACATTTGTACAATAATAGAATCATATGATATATTCCACTTATTGTTTTATTTAACGTTGTTTATTGCAAATGACTCTCCATGTCAATAAATATTTTTCTATCGTTTCATTTTTAATGTGTGGGTAGTATTACATTAAATATTTACAATGATTTATTTATTCAATTTCCTATTTTTGAACATTTGGATTTTTCCTATCTTCACCACTACAGAACTGCAAGATTATATTTTCATTTAAAGTGTCTGCATCTTTAATTATTTTATTAGAATAAATTGTTAGATATGGCATTGTTTATATATTTCTAAATAGAAAAAGAGAAACAACTATCAGAGGCACCAAGGTAATAACACACAAATCAAAAAATTTAGCTACCCTATACATTGGTACCATAACATAGGTATTAAAGCCACATGTACCACGAAGGAAAAATGATGATGATTAAGGGGAGTTTATATTTCTTTAGAAAAGCTTTGGGCACGTACCTTTGGATTTCAGAAAGCCATTGCCATTAATAAGAAAAGAGACTAACCCAAAGGCTGAACATTTTATATAAAGGATCAATTTCTCTAAAAAAATAACACTCCTGTAAAGCTGCAAAGTAATCCTGGCTTTTTAATCCTCACGATCAGAATCCTATGCTTTGGCCTAGTATTTTCTAACAATGAATGTTAGCATTTTATAGAATTGTATAATATGGGATTATTTAATACCAATTTCTATTTTTATATTAGGAAACAGATAATCCATTAATGGAGACACTATGTTAAGTTAGAATATAACACTAACATACTTTGTATTCCTTAAATACACAAGGATTAGCCAGACACAAAAATATATTAAGCCATAACATTAATTATAATAATACAGTTTCAGGTGAATAAAGGAGTTGCTGTTGTTGCTTTTACTTTTTACATTTTTTATTATAAAAACAGCCAATGGGCAATGTGAGGAGGAACATCCAAATAATACAGAAGGATGAAAAGAGAATAATGCATGGCTGGCTTTCTAGCTACAAAATTCAGGGGTAACCGATGTTAACTATGAAAAATACCCCATGGATCTTACTAGAAACTTTCTATGCTTATGAAAGTACACAAATTGTGTAACTTTTTGCTTGAAACACAAATACAATTAACAAACTCATTCTTCACAACTGATTTTTCAATTTACAATACATTTTAGTCATAAGTAAATACAAATTTCTATTCAATAATTGAATGTATCCAATTAAATCAGATACAATTTTTTTCCTATTATAAATATTGCTATAAATACAATTTGGGTCAATATGCATTGGCATTGTAAATTTAGCTTTGAACTCTTCACCTCCAAACACAGAGAACTATATAGATAGATAGATAGATAGATAGATAGATAGATAGATAGATAGATAGATAGATAGATAAATAGATAGATAGATAGATATTATCCTATTATGCATGAAAACATACTAGATATAATAAATGCAGAGAAGTAAAGAGAACAAAATAAAACTTTCCTGTAATCACGCCGCTCAGAGAGAACCACATTTGACATTTGGGTGTTTAAACATTCATATTTTCTACACATATATAATCACATACGTACATTTGTACAATAATAGAATCGTATGATAGATTCCACTTATTGTTTTATTTAACGTTGTTTATTGTAAATAACTCTCCATGTCAATAAATATTTTTCTATCATTTCATTTTTAATGTGTGGGTAGTATTACATATATAAATATAATTTTTTTTTAACAGGACATGATTAACTCAGAAATAAACACTCCATGGACCAGAAATGTAGCAGAAACTCAAGAGCAGAGTATTCAGGCCAACAGCCTGTGTCTTGCTGGGCTCTGGGTCTAGAAAAAGGCAAAGGCAACCAAGATTTCAATTCCTAAAGGGTAAGATAAGGAAAGAAAAGAAGCCAGACTAGCACTTGAATGCTGGGATTGAAAAAGGGCTCCACGTCTTGTTAAAAGACATTTAAAGACTTCTCCTGACCACTGCCTGCAGCTGTGGAATATCTGTTAGGACATGCCCAGAAGACAGAAAGACAGACAAAGCTTGGGGAGCAGCACCACCTGAGGAGCCATGGTACCACCAGCTGGGTCAACAGTTGGTCTACAGGATACCCAATATCAACACAGGGCAAGAGACTCGATTTGGTGCTGGGGAAAGTTTCTGATGGGACCAAATGGTGACAGAAGCTATACCTATAAAGTTGAGGATATGAAAACAGAAAGTGATACAAAATTGCTTTAATATGAAGGAAAAGGAAGAAGCAGAGTTAAAAAAATAAAAAGAGGGTAAAGAATACAAAATAAATGTGTAGGGAATCAAATAAATGGAAATGGATCAAATTCACCTATTAAAAGATAAATTCCATCTATTAAGCATAAAAAAAAATCCAGCTATAAGCTGTTTGTCATAGATATACTAAAACAAAAGATTCAGAAAAGGTGAAAATAATTTGACACAAACCCTGTCTGATATGTTATAAATATTTTCCCAATTACATGTGTTTGTTGAATCTTTGCCCCAGTTAAATTTTAATTTTTATTTATTCAAATTCAGCAGGAATTTCCGAAAAGAAAATGGCTTTATTAGTGCCATGCTTAAAAACCCCTTTCCTACTCAATTTTTTTTATTAGTTTCAGGTGTACAAAACAATGTACTAGTTAGACATTTACACCCTTCACGCAGTGATAACCCTCTTCCCCCAATCTACTACCCCTCTGACATTGTATATAGGTGTTACAGTTCCATTGACTGTATTGACGCTATTTTTTAAAAATTCCCATATACTTTCTTCAAATAGTTTTATGGTGTTAAGTCCTTGATCTACATGGAATATGATAAAGAAAATGAGTGTGTGTGTGTGTGTGTGTGTGTCTGTGTGTGTGTGTGTGTGTATGTAATACATTTGGAGAAGCGGGTACTCTAACATCATGTATTAAATAATAATGACAGATTTGAAATGCTGTCTTTACCATATTCTAAATTCATGTATTTAGATCTATTTCTAGACTCTTACTTTTATTCCACTGATCTATTTCTTTAGCAAACTATTTTAATTAAAGCACCACTAGAATACACTTTAATATCTGATAACTCTCTATCTACTTTATCATTATTCTTTTTTAAAGTAATCTACTTTGAAAAAGTAGATTACTTTGAAAAAGAATAATAAACCTCATAGGATATTTTTCCAGGTAAACTTTAGTAGTTTCTCAAGTCCCTCCCTCCCCTACACACACACACACACACACACACACACACACTCTCTCTTTCTCTCTCTCTCTCTCTCTCTCTCTCTCTCTCTCTCTCTCTCTCTCTCTCTCTCCTGCCAAAGAAAATCATTACATAAAATTACATTAAATTTCCAGAATAATTTTCGTAGAAACTTGCAATCTAGTCTAATTAACAATGTCCAACAAATAGCAAACTTTCATCTGCTGCAATTCTACTGTCTTAAAATAGGATTTTCTCTTCCTTCATGGTAGGACAGGGTGGTGGTAGAAGGGGTGAGAAGGGTAGAGATCTATATTTCCCAGAATGCACCATCTTCCTTTTCTGCATTTTTCCCCCTTTCATAAAACTTTACTCATGCACAAGAGTGTTACTATCATCCTTCATTTAAGTCTGAGAAACCTGAGGCTCTCTGTAAAGTTAAGACACTTGTTGAAAATCATGGAGCTAGTAAGTGATGAAGTCAAGATTTGATCCCAGTTCATTCTAATTTCATAACCTGAGTCATTTAATCACCGTGCTATACTGCCTTAGACTTGAAGGAACTGTACTGAGAAGTTAGTAACTGCTAGCCAGATGCCATTCATAAACTAAAAGTATACGTACATTTTTAAACAAGAGAATGATAATTAATTCTGCCTGCAAGAGGCAGTCTTCCCTGGAATTTGAATAGAAGCCATAAAGGTTACATTTATAAATCAGATTTTAAACCAAAAATGTACTAAGTGATCCCTGATACATACAGCTAAAGTCACATAAAAGAACAAAAAGAACTGAACAAAACGCCTTGCAGAACCCTGACAGAGTGAATATATTTATCAGATTCTCCTCATTCCAGCTCTCTTTGGAGACAAAGTGCCTACAACTGGGCTTCAAGGATATGCTTCTAACCAGGAACAAGACACAGAGGTGTTAAACCGTGAAACAATTTCTATTGATCCTAGAAACCTTCAGGAGGACGTGAGGAGAATTGTGCATATTATGCTTATAAAATGATATTCCCGAATGAAACAAATGAAAATTGATTCCCAAGAAAATGCAGATAGTACGAATGCAAATAAATGTTCCTTATGAAGACTTCACGACTTTTTCTGTTTCTTGTATAGTTTTTGTTTATCCATTACCCAAATTGCATTTGGGCATAGTATTGTATCAAAAAGCTTGTGCACACATTTTTATACAAGCCCTTAAACATCTAGTGGCTCCCCCAAAACTTTGATGTCCTGAAAAATCTAATTATTACTGGTAACTTTAAAAGATCACAGTAATTTATTTTTGTCAAATGTGACTAAAGATTAATGGATACAATCAGGAATAATTTGGTAAAAACATATCAAACACAGAGAAAGCAAAATTTGTTGTTAAGTGAAGCATCAAATACAATGAAAGAGCAAATTCCATGAATGAACAGCAACAATGCACAATTCATTAACCAAATGCCCATGATTATTTCACACTTCAGAGGGCTACTGATATGATCAGAAATTGTAGTAAAAGGATAAATATAGATTAACTTCAGCATCTCTATACATTTTAATTATAAATGCTACTCACAGGGGGCTACCGGTATAATAAATGAAATTCAAACTAAGGTTTAGCCACCCTTTTTATAAATCATAATTCCATATATATAATAGTCATTCAGTCAATTATTTTAAAAGACAACAATCAATATGCCAAGACATAGTCAAAGTAGATCATTTTCTTAGCTGTTCCTAAGTATAAAAACTAAAAATCTGGTCGACATTCAGGCTCTGGAAACTCTTAACTCCATCACTATCATCACCCTCAATCATCTACTAATTAATAGTTAATGTCCTGATTGCTCCTGAATGTTTATGATTGCTACTGAAGAAAAAATGTGTTTGTTCAGCAAATATTACTAGATTATAAGCTCCTTGAGGGCAAGAGCCCATCTTCTTAGTCTTTATATTTCCAGACCTGGTTCAGTACTTGGCCACAAACAATATTGTTCTAAATAGAGGGAAAAAAAAGAAAAACTGGAAGCAACCTAAAGAATCATTAGGAATATCCTTGCAATAAATTTTTCGCCATTAAAAAGAATGCATACTATATACACGTAAAGACTTACCAATATACTGATATTTGAAATAAACACAGCAAAAGAGTAACTATGGTTTGATCTCGTCTGTATTTTTAAAAAGATAAACCTAAAAAGTGCCCAAAAGCAAGCATAGGTAAGACTTTTCAAAAGGAGAAAAGAAATAAAAGGCATTCAATAGTGGTTGGCTTATTATTTCATTCACACTCCTTCAACCCACCCTAACTCTTAAGGGAAACAGGCTTTCCAACTCCCCTTACGTGCCCCTGCCAGTTCTAGGTCTCCATTTAAACAATTCCCTCTGCCTTCGTAGAATCTTTTCACATTTTCTCCTGTTATTATTAACACCCCGTCAGTTCTCAATTTGGGATTCTACCCAACTGTGTATTTTCTCTGCTCCACTCTGAGCATTAATGGACACAAATGGGGACACACACACACACACACACACACACACACACACAAACACACATATACTTTGTAGATAACAAATTTACATTTCCCTCTACTCCTTATCACATTCTCCATAAGGTAATTCTAAACCTTTTCTACATGGAAGTCCCCTACTCCTAGCCACAAGTAGAACACAGTGTTTAAGAACAGTTCTTCATAGTAGCACAAGCTCCCTCTTTCGTATCTTAGAATCTTTGCCCTTTGTTTCTGTCCCTGAGAAATGTCTCTTATCTCCCTGCCAAAATATTAATAAAGACACAGATCTGATAGTCCATTCCTTGAATTTTAACCAGACCTTGTTCCACATGCTTCCTTCTATTACTTGCATATTAAAGTTTTCTGTAGACGGGCTTTCACAGAGTCTACGAAAATATTCAGATTGCTCCTATTTTTAAAAAGAAAAAAAGGAAAGATGGGGGGAGGAAGGGATGGATGGATGGTAGGAAAAGGGGAGGAAACAACTGTTGCTTGCATATATTGCCTCCCTTCTTTATATCCTACTATATCACCAAGTTACCTCCTTTGTATTTTATTTGTCTCTTAAAAGTATATGTCTGTGCCTGTTCCTTCCTTATCACCCATCCATTCCTCATCACCAAAACTTATGCTCTTCAGTGTCTCAAAGTGGCCTATTCAGTCAACTCCTGAGGACTTTCCATGGCACACCAGGCCCAGCTTTGCCTGTCCACCCTTCCCTCATTCTCCCTTACATAGCCTAGATACTCCAAATTGAAACACGTGCTGTCCCTCGTGCACTGACTTCATGCTTTTCTTCCTGCATGTTCTCTCAGATTGGAACACTTTAAGCCAGCAACATTTGCCTAATAAAATTCTACCTATGCTAGGTAGCAGCTTTCTGTCTCCTGACCAAATATGACTACCCTAACCTTTATACATCCATAATACCCCCAAAACCTTTGGAAAGGTGTGTAGTCTCTGTAATGTAATTCAGTCTATGCAAATAAGTAGTAAAGAGCTGTGAGTACCCTAAAGGCGTAACTATATCACTACTCATCTTTGTATTTTCATGTAGTACCTTGCATACTGCCATGCATACAACAGGCACTAAATGAACATTTGTAAAGTGGAAATAAAAAGAATTGCTATATATTTCAGTACATAGCATGAACATAATTGGAGACATCAAGAAATATATTTTTCTGAATCCTACTGGGGAAATGATCCTCTTTAACACAGAAAATTATTACTTGGTAAATTCTAACTCCTGGGGTAGTCCCAGAACTTGGGGTAGTCCCAAACAAGGCCTCCCACTAAGTTGGGATGTCCATTCTTTCCTGGAGACCTCCAGAGGAGAGTGTTGAGTTACATCAAAGCTGGAGTCTGCCTGGCAGCAGAATAGATTCCAGTGCCTGTATTTTGAATTCACCATTATTTAGAAGACAAAAAGGACCTACCTAGGCCTTGAAGTCTACATGGAACAAAACTTAGGTATGGGTCCTGTGCAATCATAGTAAATCCAGGGCACTCTTTTGTTTGTGTGTGCCTACATGTCCTTAAATTTATTTCATTTCTTTAAGAGTAAATTGTACTAGATATGTAAGGTAATTAAGTCTAGGGTGGCTGCTGTAGTAGCTTAATCTGAGAAAAATTATTCCATGTAATAAATTATTACCATTGAGTATAAAACTGTAGTGAATATTGAGCCTTAGATCGTAACTAAAATATCCAGAGTGAAAGTTCCTTGCAGTAGGACACTGTCCCAGTCAATACATTTAAGGACATGTCCTGGACTCTTTCTCCAGGACAACGGATTCTCAGTCTTTTGTCTTCATGTTAGTAACAACCACTACAATACTGTCTATAACTTATTGAGCTTCTACTTTGTGTGACAAGCATTGTTTTAAGTCCTCTTCATGATTACACATTTAATCATTAACAGAAGGTAATTTTTCGTTTGAAAGATGAATAATGTTAGAGAAATTAATTTGCCCATATGTGTGCATGCATGTGTACACATACATACACAGAGTGCCAAAAAAATGTATACACATTTTCAGAAAGGAAAACTGTATTAAAATTGTAATACTCAATATATACTGATAACAAAAGATTAATACAAGTCGCGTTTAACTTCTGCAAGTATAATACAAGAAGTGTTTGAAGTGATTATCATCAGCGTCCAGATACTTCTGTTTACTACGGTGAACTACTGCTTGAGCAACATTGACCAAAGTGTTCACTTGTATATATTTTTTTGGCACCCTTGGTATATACATCAGATAAAGCAGCTGAGCCAGGATATGTACTCAGATTTCCTTGACTCCAAACTTACACTAATAACCACAGGGGATAAAAATTATTTTACTAAATATATCATATCTAAGAGCATTGGAGTTCCATACTAAAATTGCTTTCCATGTTTCCACTTTTAAAGAATTTTTCATCCTGTCTTTGCTAATGCTGAGTGCGACAGAAGTATAGGTTACCAACAGTCTACATATTCACATAAACTAGAGTTTCCCAAACTATAGTCCATATTTCACTGGAAGAAATGATTTTAACAAAACAGGAACAAAAAGAATTATTTTACTAGAATAATTCACTTTAATAAATCTTTTCTACTCTTCACTGACCTAAATGTGATTTCAGGTCATATACAAATATTTTTATTTCATCTAGTTAAATTTATTTTGCTATGTATTTAAAAAAAAATTAACTAGAATATCAAATCAGTGAATTCACAAGTATATAAAGTTTTCTTTTTAAATAAATTCAAGTGTAAAAAAGTTATATTTAATTTTAAAATTGTGCAAGTGCCTATATTTAAAAAATATAAAGATGCTTCACAAAGGATAGAAAATTAGTAAATACAACAGAAATGTGACTTCACTATAGGGTGCCTACAGTGTGTTTATACTGGGGAGGAAAGATGAAACGTTTCTTTACCTGTGTGACATCCATGCACGTCAGGACTCACCTCTGGTGACAGCGTCTAGTGCACAGCCACATCCTGTTGCTCCTCCTCCAATGACAAGGACATCGAATTCAGATGTGTTTTGCAAAGTTAGTAGCTGAGCTTCTCTGGAAGGAGGTTCCCTGTTGACAGGTTCTGAAACGTACTCTGCTGCTTCCACATAGGCCAGGCTCATCTGATGTAAAAGCAGATCATTTTCAGTTGTTCACCTGTACTGCTGATTTAACCAAATGTACAATATGATAAAAGAAGAGATTTGTAAGGAAGAGATACCAAAGCTAAGCCATAGCCCACAGTCCACACGAGGTTATAGGATCAACTGCCTCAGGGGGAAAAAATGTCTTTAAAATCTCTTGCTTTTTGTTTTTCATGAAGCACAACTACTGCCATGGAACAATTGGTTTCAGATTCAATATCTCAAATCTCAATCGCTTGTTTTGGTTTCATATACAGACAAGTTTAATTATTTCCCACACTGTACAGCAATTCCCAAATACCTTGTCTAAGACAAATTATAGAGAACATAAGGAAACGTTTTATCCAGTAGCAGCAATTCATTCAAGTAACATTTAAAAGCGTTGAAAGGAGGAGGAAAAAGCACTTTATGACTTTCTGCAATTTCTTAAAAGTATGTGTTCTTCATTCCTTAACTCCCCTGATAAAAATATTTTTTAGACTTTGGAGGTCCACAAGTTTAAGTCAGTACAATTAAAAAGAATCTGTTTAACAGAAGTTATTATCCAGTTTAAATAATCATCTAAGGCCAATGGGAATATTTTTCAAAGATTTTAGTCAGAGGCTTACCCATTAAATATTTTAATGGAAAAATTACAGATGTTACATATTGAATATACAGGATTTCGATTTTGGAAAGCTTTAACAATAATTCACGCCCGCCATAGTCCCCCTAAAGAATAATGACCTTCCCTATTTCTAGTTCTTTCATTAGACCGTAACTTATTATCCTAAATTCAAAATGATGCTAGTCTTTAAAAACAAAAACAAAAAAGGAGTTGCCAGAAGTCAGTCAAAAGCCTAGAAAAATAGATAAGTATCTGTTTTATTCCAAAAATAGGTTCATTCACAATATTGAACAGGGCTGACCAGCACTGCTCTAAGAGTTCAGTATCTACAGATATGTGACTTCTATTTTCTTTTCTTTAAATCACAGCATCAGTAGAAGCTATAATGGCCACGTATGAAGCTCTGAACAACAGAGCTAAAGCTTGTGCAAGAAAAAGGTGATTTCAGCTCTGACCAAGAGATTGCTCTAGTAAGTGATTTTTTTCTTCCTTTAAATAAAGTAAACCAAATTGCTGCTTACAGTTGAATTTAATTATAATCAGGACAATTGGATTGCTATAAAAATAAACCCAGAAGCCACAGACTACACTGAAAGAAACCTGGATTCGCGTCAGAGGGTCCTAAGTACAGGTCCTAGCACTCTTATTTACCATAATGTGACTTTTAACACATTATCTCTCTGAGCCTTGGTTTCTTCATTTGTAAGATGGGACAATGTGATATTTCTGTGATATTTCTATCTCTACATCTCTGAGTTGTCCTCAGTCAGAATGAAATATGAAAGTAGTTGGTCACCTATAAAGTATCACCAAAGAGTTATTGTTGTTGTTGTTGTTGAATTTGATTCCTTCATAGCACATTTAAGGGAACTTTCAAAACTTATTTTACTATCATAAAAACAAAAGGTTGTAATCACGTACATAATTTTTCAGGCTATTAATTCGGATGCTAAGCCACAAAAATCTTCTTCTCCTTTCTATAACTCCTCCTGCGAATAATCATTTCCCCGTGTTCACATTTACATACATTTATTATAACAAACTACATAAATGTAACCGCTAGGTTCTGTGTAGAACGTAACATCTTTCAGTCACAGTCTATGCCTTCCATCATTTAATGAGAAGAAAATATATATATATACACACACAGATATACAGTATTTATATACATGACAAGTATGTAAAAAGAACAAATGCCAAAATAGAGAAAAAAGCACCAGTCTATGACCATTCAGATGAGGGAGGGAGAGTCTTTTATTTGAGGATATCAATTGGGCCATGCCAGATGGGCAGGACTTGGACATGAGACTGACAAGTGACTAAACTGCCAGAGCGTTTTCACACATCAAAAGAATTTTGCTGACATTTTCTGTTTGGTAAGTTTTCTAGAAATACTTGAAAAATAAATTTAAGGACTATATAATGATGTACTTCATTAGAACTTGGTAATACTAAAAGCCTCGTATTCTACTCTGCTAACAGGTCATAACTATGAATATTAAACTCAACTGAATTTCTTTTTCAGCAAGAATGCTGGATTTGATGGACTTCTCTCATGCCTTGTGGGCAACTCATTCCACTGACTACACTGTTCCTCTTGTCTTCATCCCCTGCCTCATCCTTCTCACCAGCATGCTATAACCTGTCTTGTCTTAAAAAAATAAAAATAAAAACAAACAAAAAACACCTCATATATGTTTCTAGCAACCACCCTAAAAATTCCTGAGACCTGTATACTCTTGCTTTGCCTACTGCCTTACCTTCTACTCTCTCCTCAACACACACCTCGACTCACTGTAATGTGGATTTTCACATCACGTTACACACACCATCACCACCACCATTAAAACAGGCTAATGGTCCACTGTGCTGCTAAACCCAGTGAGCACTTTCCATCTCTCATTTTACTTGTCATCTCAGCACACACACAACTGTCCACTCACTTTGGCATCTGGGAGACAACCTTCTGAATTAAGGTATCTCTCTCTCTCTCTCTCTCTCTCGCACTCTCTCTCTCTCTCTCTCTCTCTCTCTCTTTCCCCCCACACTCCCCTCTTTTAATCATTTTCTCCTAGTTTCCTCTGGATGTCTCTCTACTGCCCAACATTAAACACTGAGGTTCCTCTTGGGTCTGTCCTAGTAACTCTTTTCAGATCACTAAAAATTCTGTCTCTCTCTCAAGAATCTCTTCCACCTTCATATTGTCAGGGATCTTTTATGACACACTAATTCCAATTTTGTTGCCCTACTCCAGCCCAGATATCAAATTAACTACTTGGCACCTCCATTTGGATATCTCACACACATCTCAAAATTGAACTGATGACTTTATCTCATCCAACTTTTTTCCCTGTCAGTGTTCCCCATCTCAGTAAAGGTACCATTGTACATCTAACTAGTGCCACTAACTTAAGTCCCATATCTAATCAATCACTGAGTTCTATCAACTCCACCTCCTAAAAACTTCTCACATCTAGTCACCTCATCTTCACTGGCACCTTTGAAATCAACGTATCCTCCCTTTTCCCTACACTAATGTGATATTCTCCTCCAGGTCTTCACACATTTACCATGCTGCCTTCCAAGTCATTCGCTACCCTGCAGATGGAGTAATCATTTTATAACCCGACTAATGTCATTCCCATGTGTAAAATCCTCAAGAGCTTCCAATTTAATTTAGGTTAAAGGTTTACTCTAGTTTCCAAGATTCTTCACAGTCTTTTAGAATAGACAATACCAAGTAATGGTGAGGATTTAACACACTGCTGGTGGAAATACAAAGTGATACAGCCATTTTGGAAAACAGTTGGGGAGTTTCTTATAAAGTGAAACACACATGTAGCATACAACCCAGCAATGCACCCCCCACCCGCCACGTAATTATTCAAGAGAAATGAAAACCTGTGTTAATACAAAACCTTTAGGCACAAGTTTATGGCAGCTTTATTTATAATTGCCAAAAATTAGGAAGATCTCAAATATCCTTTAACTGGTGAATGACTAAACAAACTTGTCATATATCTATGCAATGGAGTAATAACTGACAATAAAAAAGAACAAATTACTGACATATGCAACAACAGGAATGAATTTCAAATGCGTTATGCTAAGTCATGGCTTGGCAAATTATGGTTTTCCACCCGAATCTGGCTGCCACCTGTCTTAATAAACAAAGTTTTATTCAAACACAGTCACACCCAATCACTCATGTATAGTCTATGACTGCAACAGAATGAGTAGTTGCAACAGAGAATGCATGGCCTGCAAAACTAAAACATGTACGTAATACCTTGGCCCTTTACAGAAAAGTTTGCCAATCCCTGTGCCAAGTGAAAGAAGGTACACTCCGAAGACTACATATGGCATGATTCCATTTATATGATGTTCTGTTAAAAACAAATGTATAGGATCAGAAAACAGATCACTAATTGTCAGGATTTAGGGGGTGGGAGAGGAGAAAATTGACTATAATAGAACTTTTGAAGATGATAGAAATGATCTATATCTTGATTGTGGTGGTAATTACATGACAGTATATACTTATTAAAACTCACAGAACTGTATAGTATAAAGAGTAAATTTTATGACATGTAAATTATACCCTAGATTATACATCAATAAACTTGACTTTAAAAAAATAATAAGTAAATATGTATATAGCCTTAGGTGCCAGGCACTACTATAAAGGTTTTACTTTTTTCTACTCATTTAATCCTTACAATAACTCTATGAGTTATGTACTGTTAAGAACTCCATTTTACTGCCGTGGGCTGCCGTGTGCTGCCATGAGGGGCCCATGATTGGCGATGAACTGCCTCAGTGGGTGGGAGTAGTGGGGGGCTGCAAGGTTCCTAATACCAGCATGGGCCAGGGAGCTGTGTCCTACACAACTAGGCTGAGAAACAACAGCTTGAACCAGAGTGCGGGGTGGGGGAGGCAGGGGGGGTAGAAGAAAGAGGAAGAAAAAAAAGAACTCCATTTTATAGAAGTAACTGAGACACAGAAGATAAGTAATTGGACCCTGATTATATAGCTGGTATATGGTATCGCTGGGAATTAAACCTACACAGCCTGGCAACAGAGACTTTTGCATTGCTATACCATATTGACTACATATAATTTGAGAAAAAAAAATAAGAAACGGACTAAATAGGTATAATAGGATGAGATATCACTGGTTGCCAAATGCAGAAAGTTTTTTTTCTTGGTATGGTTTTGCTGTGGAGGTTCTGCTGAACAGTCCTTTCAAAACAATTTTTCTTGAAATATATGGCACTATTGAGAGCAATTTATTTAATTCCTGACACTACATTTAAAATAACATTTTATTTTTGTTTATTTTTTTCATAAAAGCTGGAAAGTGTTGCAACTGAGAAGCTAAGCACCAAGTTTATTTTAGAGGCAGTAAACATAGCCCAAGGCCCTACTTCTAATTATGACAAGAGAAAGACTCATATGGCTTCGAGTCACAAAAACACATCTGCACTCTACCTTCCCTAAAATATGTTGACTGAAGGGAAATAAAGAAGAGAAAAGCAGCAGGAATAAAACAGTAGTGGTAAGTAACCGCATGCTCTAAAGAAAGAGACCTTTGTGCTTCAAATCTTCCCAGACCTGCCCTATTCTCACCCTCCTTCTTTCTAAGGCCATTTGATTAAACATGAATTTGCCAAATGGCTCCATTAAAGGATTGATCCAGAGATTCTGGTAGAAGCCTTGGAAAGGCAGCATGCCCTAAAACACTTGAGAGACAAAAATATGTGTGTGTCCTGAGAAGACACCTAACCCACGATCACTTACTCATCCAATCAGTATGTACTAGAGGCCCTCAAGGATTCTACACACTGGAGGACAAAACAAAACAAAAAAAAAAAAGAGAAAATTATACTATTGCCTACTAGCTGGATTTAAGGTAGAGAAGAGGCTACAAAGAGCCACAGGGAGCACCCCCAATCCAAACTTGAAAGGTTTCCTAAAAATGATAGCTAAATCAGGTCAAAAAAGACTAATAGGCATTAGATGGGTGACAATACCAGGACAGGGAGTAGGAATAGCATGTGCTAAAACCAGTAGACCTACTAGTGAACTAGTCAGCACATTACTTTCTTAAGAACATGAGCTATCCATTCAATATTTTAAAACTGCTATATTTCAGATAACACTTAGGAATTCCAACTGAGATAAATCTGCTGAAACTGAACAGCAGTGCTCCCTGGAGGCAGGGCTCGTGCACTCTTGTTAGGTAGGCCAGGATCACCACTCACTGGCCTCGCACTTCCTTTTACCAGTCCAACCCCTGTAGGCAGAAGTTTCCCAACTCTGGCCTGAAGACAGGACAAGCCAGGCACTAGAGGATTCGGGATCTATTTTCTAAGTCAGCCATTGATGGCAAAAGAAAGGAGAGCCCAAGACACAAAGCTAGGCCTTTGCCTAGCCCAGTTCTAACCACAGCTGCCCAATAAAAAATTCTTATTTTGATAGAACAACGAGAATATCTGACACTTAATATTATTTTAACGTGTTTTTTTCTGAGTATATTTAACTATGATGGGCTATGGGAAGGTAGAATTTTTTAATTAACTTGTGAGCAAATTTTCATCTACGTTTTAAAAAGATAAAATTCCTTCAGCATTCTGATTGCAAACATACAGCTTTTGTCAAGAGAGCGGCACACTGAACACCGACATAGAACTGAACGCCAAGTTCATAATCTTTGAGAGTTTACATCCAGAGAACAGAACAAGATTCAGAATGAGATCAGTTTTACTACGTCTCTGCTCCATTAGACTTGCAAATTAAAAAAAAAAAAAAAAAAAAAAATCTAGACATTTGCAACTTCGGGCGAGACCGAAAACAAGATCTAATAATTAGTGTCTATTTCTGAAAGAAGTGCATATTTAAAGACCACAGGCAATTAACAACCACGTTGTCCTGTAATCATGTAGAGTAATAATTGGAGTAGAAAGTAGGGTTTCATGCAAATCACTTCATACTGCAACTATCATTCTCATTCTCTCCCATATTATATGATTCAATCAATTGATAATGGAACCTTAGATTTAGGGGAAATTGCTTCATGTTTTGTTCTCACTGAAATAGACTGACTATATTTGTATATTCCTGGAAGAAAAATGCAACAAACATCCTTTCCAGTGAATCTTAAGATGTTTTAATGGCGTTCACCTCCTGAATCACTTTGTGATTCTAAACAGTGATGGTTTTTCTTATACTTACATGACAGAAAGCAACATTTTGCAACATAAACATACTCAGTGAGGGGTTCATAATTACTCTGTAGGAAGAGATGCAAATGGGTAGACTGTTGTCTCTACTGGGGACCAGGCAAGAGAAAACAAAGAGTCCATCCTGTTGGAATAGCTGAGAATGGATCTCTAGTTCACCTTGAGGGTGCTATTCAGCCTTTAAGTGGCTGGGATTCGTTTGAGAAATCACAGAGAAACTCTTTTAATGGCAATCAAAATTATCATTATAAAACTTTTTATAGCTGAAAAATAGGGAAAACACTTTGGCTCTGTGTAAATCTTCAAAGAAATTCACATCATGATAGGCTATGTGATCTGCAGTTTCAGGGATGTTTTATCGGTTTTCAGATACATAGTTTAAAAACATAGAATATGTGTTTGGAAGGGTCTAACCTTGATATTGCTTTTCAATTCCAATAGTGTGCTGAGCAGTAGAGGATCTGGAGAGGAAGCCTGAGATCAGGGAGGGCAGAGAGGGAAGAAGACACAGGACTATTACCTACCTGGCCTCTGCTGGACCACACACGCTAACATGTTAGCTCCTGTAGGTCTCACAATTACCACAGATGGGAGACATCTTTTGACCACTGAAGAAACTGAGTTTTGTTATTCCTCGGGCAAATAACTGAGAGAATCAGAATTTGATCCCC
The DNA here is from genome assembly GCF_964194185.1 of Rhinolophus hipposideros. NCBI lineage: Eukaryota > Metazoa > Chordata > Mammalia > Chiroptera > Rhinolophidae > Rhinolophus > Rhinolophus hipposideros. Next base: position 35,750,442 of record NC_138052.1, on the reverse strand, counting down.
AGGTTGACATGTCCTCAGCTCTGCTGTCACCTTTGCCTTTATTCTGTGGGTTACCGGGGCCCAGAGATCCACCAGCCTTCTGGTACCAGCAATGCAGGGAGTTGTTGATGGCAGCAGTGTAATCAGAAGTCCTAGGGAACTTGCAGAACTGTATAGCTAGCCACAGTGGACAGTCAAGGTGACACCCAGGGTTCCATAAAACAGCACTTTTCCTTAGAAACCTCCCTAATGCATACATCTGGAAATGGTTACAGAACTAAAAGAAGGTTCACTCGTCCCCCATTCCTCCCAGGTGAATAAAATATTGACCCAATGAGCCAAATGACCACTTCCAAGCTTTACACTCCAGATGGCCCTGGGCTACATTTTAGTTTAGACTCAAATTTGTGATGCACACTTTCCATTTCTCTGTGCATTATTTTATCAAATATCTATTTGATATTTGATATATATGTATGTATATATATATATATATTTATTTATAACTTTTCTTTGTATTCACAAGCTTATAACTAGATCTCAGATCTTCTTTGTTGAAAAATCACAAAGGGCAAACAAAATAAGGCAAGTAAACTTAACACTGCCTAACTTATCTAAAGAATCTATTTTCTTCTTAATTTGCAAAACTCTACCTAGAGGAACTCTAACTAGCATAGCTAAAGGACTCTCCCCAAAGCACTTAGAGAAAGTTTCCTCAGTCCCACAACAAGTTTCTTAAGGAGGCGTTAAAATGAATAAATAGTTGAAAATGAAATGCAAAGTCAAATCAAAATGAATGTCAATGTTGCTCAGTTAGCGACAGCCTAGAAGCTCACCAGCTGTCAACGCTAATCATAGCTCTGCCATTGACTCACTGTGTGACCTATAGCAGTACAGTTAACCTCGCTGATTTTGTATGCCAGCAGTAAAATAGCATCACAAGCTCCTCGAAGGCCTGATGTGAGTTAGAACTCAAAGATATTGCCACGGCCCCACTTTGGGAGCTAAGTGTTAAATAAAAACCAAAATTATAAGGAAGATGATAGGATGCTCTTCAAAGAACATTTCCAGCTCTGTCTGCATAATTTTAGTGCTTTAATGAAACATGCCTCTGAAGAAACAGTTAACCATATAGAGTAGTTAAGAATAGTTTCAACTGGCCTTATCGAAAAGACAGTGTATTCTGAATCTTCATCAAGCTTTAGCTATCAGACAGCCTGAACATATTTAGTTGTGTTTCTAGGAGAAAAACAGTTCTTCCAGGAATCTACACACAGGTTTCTAGACAAGAGAAGCAAATGAATAAGAGTCTTTGGCATAAACTTACAATAAAACTCTCATCAAAAGAAATATAGCTCATTTGTCAACTACATTAGAAACTAAAGTCAGGACACAGATGTAAGAGCTGGATGCTTAACAAAACTTTTTCTCTTGAGACTTCCAGAGATCACTACTGGATCACACTGCCTACCCTCCCTTACAGTTGGCTAGAGATGAGCCAGTGGATCAAAAAGCCATATAATGTGGCAGAGCCACTAGAATAAAGCGATATAGGTTCCTGAATAATTGCAAGAAACAAGTCCCCAACTTATCCACATTGAACTGTAATGTGAGCAAGAAATAAACCTTCATTGTGATAAGCCACGAGCTTTGGCAGTTGTTTATTACACAAAGTAGCTTACTCCACTTAATGCACAAATAAGAGACATGTTTAGCACTACAACCAAAGAACAAGATGCCTACTTTGTATGTATTCCATACATGGTTCAGAACATTTCTCTAATAGGTGGGGCCCTATCATTTATGGAAAAATAAACCCATAGATATAAAGCTCCAAAAGGACAGATCATTACATGCAAGCCCCACCAAACCACGGTGCGGAGACATTTCTACCTTCGTATTTCACAGAATGCTGATGCTCAAGGCTCTATAAGCAGGCAGGTGGAACCAGGAACCCTATTACTCAACCACTAGTCCCTTCTCCCCCTAAATACACATTCTTCATATGGTAGCTAACAATATGGTTTCCACCTAAACATTAAAATCAACAAAAATGGAGACTATTTAAGAACAGGTGCTGTTACAGCACTTTGTAAGATTTTTTTTTTTTTTTTTAAGAGAAAGGCTGTTTATCAACCTATGAAAAATGCCTCTGGAGATGGAAGCTTATTTACTCAGAGAGAACAAACAAGTCTGGTAGCCTGAATTGACTCATGAAGTTAAAAGCAATCTGCTAAGCATAAAGCAAATGTGTCACGTGATCATTTCAGCTACATCACTGCTCAGGAAGAGTTATACTAATTTCAACCCACTTTACACTTTAGCTTAGGAACAAGGTTACATTCTTAAAGATATTATTAAATGTGTTAAAATATATAGCTATATTCAATCAAAGATACTACTGAAGAGTGATGCTTAAGTGGTATTTTTATCATTTACATTTTCTTAATTGACTTCATGTCCTAGATGCTATGCTTACGATTTTTATGTATATATTTTTTAATTTTTTAAAGGCTGTATTTTTTAAAGTCAATTTTAGGTTTACAACAAAATTGAGAGAAAAAACCAGAAATTTCTCATATTCCTCTTGCCCTCAAACCTGCACAGCCTCCCCCACTATCAACATCACTCACCAGAATGGCACGTTTTTCACTGAGGATGAACCGACATTGACACATCATAATCACCCGAAGTCGATCGTTTACTTAAAGGTTCACTCTTGGTGCTGTACATTCTATGGTTTAGACAAATATACTAATAACACATATTCATCATTAAGAGATCATACACAGTAGTTTCATTGCCCTAAAAATCCTCTGTGTTCCACCTATTCATTTCCCCCCACAAACCCATGGCAACCACTGATCTTTTCACTGTCTCCATAGTTTTGCCTTTTCCAGAATGCCATATAGTTATAATCCTACAGGATATAGCCTTTTCATATAAGCTTCTTTCACTTAGTAATATGCATTTAAGTTTCCTCCACGCCTTTTCACGGCTTGATAACTATGTCTTTTAATGCTGAATAATATTCCATTGTCTGGATGTACCATAGTTTACCATGTTTCCCCAAAAACAAGACCTAGCCGGATAATCAGCTCTAATGCGTCTTTTGCAGCAAAAACTAATATAAGACCTGGTATTTTATATTATATTATACTATATTATATTATATTATATTATATTATATTATATTATATTATATTATATTATATTATACATTAAAGACTCGGTCTTATATTAATTTTTGCTCCAAAAGACACATTAGAGCTGATTGTCCGGCTAGATCTCATGACATTAGTCCCACAAAGTGAACTATATTAATTCACTATATTAATTATCCATTCACCAACTGAAGGACTGTTTGATTACTTACCAGTTTTGGCAATTATGAAGAAAGCTGCTGTAAACATGTGTGTGAAGGTTTTTGTGTGGACATAAATTTTCAGCTCCTTTGAGTAAAAAATATTAACGAGCGTGATTACCAGATCATATGGCAAGAGTATGTTTCGTTTTGTAAGAAACCTCCACACTGTCTTCCAAAGTAGCTGTACCATTGCATTCCTGTCAGCAATGATTTGGTGTTGTTCTTATGATTTTGGTTTCTCTTCAATCGATAATTCATGCGAACTTCAAGTTTCTCTAACATCTACCAGTTTCTCTGTCCAGATGTTAATAAAAGCAACATTATGTCAACCAAAAAGCTCAGCTATTTAAAAAAAATCTGTTACACCTTATTATACCTAGCAGGCTAGGTCTATTTTAAATTTTCATGTCCTATCTCACAGGAAGAGAAAGAAGTACAATAGATATTAAAGACCTGCTACGTGCCAGGTACTATGATCAATGGCTTCTATAAACTTAGTTACTGCTAAACAACTATGGGGGAAAAAATTGGGAGTAAAGTGGCATTGTCTTCACCTTATGAAGAAACTAGAGTTCTAAAAATTTCATAACCTGTGCACAATAGTAAGCTCACCAAAACCTGGCCACACTTGTATAAAAGCTAAAATTATACTACCTTTGCTGTTAGTAGCATTAAAACACATTCAGAAAGCAAAATATCTTTTCATCTGGGTATCCATTAAAATAAACCCCAAAGTAGATCTTACTTTGACTGATATGATCATTCTGTTTTTTGTAGCTTTGTCAATCTTTTTAATTTCGAGTCATTGGTACTACCAATCAAAAGGCCCTGGCTTATAGATTCTCTTACAAATAATGTATTGAGAAGGCGAGACTGAAACTAAAACAATGTTCTCAAAATTCCTATGGATTTTAATTATGCATCAAGTTGCCTCTCATTAGCATAAGTATTTTTCTTCATCAGTTTTGATGTTAACAACAAAGATAGTATAAGTTTAGCTTTACACATCACCAGTATCATTTTTTTCATGTTCCCACAAAGTGAACTATATTAATTAATACATAAAGCAAAGTGAATTTAGTAAGCCCTCAAAGTGTAGTGAATAGCTGTCTCTTACAAAGTGAGAGACTATTTTGCAAATCACAAAGATCCTGTCATTAACAACTATTACTACATCATTGACTTTGAGAAAAAGTAAGTTTAATTGCATTCTACTTCAAGCTAAAATGATATATAAAAATTCTAATTTTCCAAAAAAAGTTAGAGCTTTTTTAAGTATTTTTTAAAAATATTTCACTATAGATTCCAATAAATACCAGTGCACTATATGTTAATTAATTAATCAAAGAATATATCAAATAACTTATTAGGAACATGTTAACTATATAAATCAAGTCTGCCTTAACTCATATAAGCCTAAATAGAAAAAGAAAAGAAACAGTGGGAACTTCAAGAGATTTATTACTTACAACAGCAAAAGAGTTTAAGTCAATAATTGGAGTTGTCCACCTTGTTATTAGCTCATCTTCAGAACAGGAAGTAAAGAGAAGAGAAAACAGAAGGGTGTTTGTATAGCTGTTTTCAAGCTATTCTCCCACAAGTTTAGATAAAGGACCTACCATTTGCTACTAACCTCAAAGTCTTAACAAGGTGTCCCTGAATGCAAGAATCTCCAGTGACAAGAGCAACTTTCTTGCTAACTACACTATATATTCATATCACTGGGAATCTAATAATAGCTAATACTTTTTGTAAGCTTACTATGTTCCAGGAACTCTTTCAGGCTTTACTGCTCTTCAATAATCTTATGAGGGAAGTACAGGGGGCCCTCCACTACATCATTTTGTAATAATATTGAAGAGATGCCACAGAACTTAACTCTTTTTTAATTGATTAGGGTGACATTGATTAATAAAGACTATATAAGTTTCAAGTGTACAATTCTATAATACATCATCTGTATATTGCACTGCGTGCTCATCACCCAACATCTGGTCTCCTGTCACCATATATTTGACCTCTTTACCCTCTTCATTCTCCCTTACCCCCTTTCTCCTCTGGTAACTCACACTGTTGTCTGTGTCTATGAGTTTGTTTTGTTTCTTCGATTGTTGCTTTCTGTTTTATATATGAGTGAAATTACATGGTTGTCCTTTTCCAGCTGACTTATTTTGTTTAGTATGATATTCTCAAGACCTATCTATCCATAGGAATTTAACTCTTGTTTATATTAATTAGTTTATGGTAAAATTAGTTTCCTTATACGTCATTTTGCTTATAGTCACAGAGCCTATGAAAGTCGTTAAGTAAGGACATACTGTACCACTCTTCTCCCCATTTTACAGACAAGGGCGGAGGGAATGAAGCCCAGAGAATGTAAGAAATTTGTCCACGGTCATTTAGCTCTTAAGAAGTAGAGCTATGTGTTGGATGCAGACAGCCTGTAAAGACTGCTCCAAAGATCATGCTCAGGTCCTTTCTGGTATGTAGCTCAGGAATAAAACATCAATGAGAATGTCTCAATTCCTTGATTCTAATAATACCTCTCCTCACACTGAAAACACACCTTGAGTTCCATACTCTGAAGCCCATTCTCTGCCTATGTGTGGTGCACAAGAAAAAACAAAAAGATTTTCACACCCGGGCTTTGAGTAAGCTCTGAGTGGTTCTCAGGCTCCGTTCAAAGTTGGTTCACAAAGCCCACTACACCTTCACAGTGGGTAACGGAAGGAACAAACCTAGCGCGTTACGTGAGAGGGCCTACCCTCAGACCTAAATAGATCTTTGTTACATCAACCATACCACTAGGGTTAAGAAGAAACCCCACTATCACACCAACGTTTCCAGTTAGGACCTAGAAGGTATGAAATAAATGTTTCAAAAAATGCCCTTGATCTATTCTGAAAAGACAAAAGCCTGAGGCAGCACTCAGTGAAGTCTTTGCACTCCCACCCTAGTTTTGCTTCCATTCTCTCCCCATCCACCCCCATTCTTTCCACCCACCTGAGGAACCCTCAATGCAGCCTACTCTCTCTGCTTCTGCCTCTCACTACATTTTACTGGCTTAAAATAACCAAGGCCCTCTCTCCTAATTTAAACTCCCTTCTTCATCTACTCTATTTTCCTACCAGCTTGGAATTAGAAAAGGAGGGTCTCCGTGAAGTGATACTTTCCTTTCTCTAGGAACTAAGGAATCTCTAGAAGATCATCCTGTCCTAAGAAGAAGACTGGATGTCTTCTAAGTCCCTCCCCATTAAATGTTTAACATTAAACAGACCTGTACTAGAGAGGAAGTGTCAAATACCTTGCTCTTGAATCTGCACACCATTGCAGAGGTGTTTTCTTGCTACGTCCCTGGTGGGACCCCAGCTACATCCCTGCTAGGACATGTATAACCCACTGCTCACCCTCCAGTTCCTTAGCATAAGGCAGGCTTGGGGAGAAGGAAAATCAAGAAGCCTTTGTGGAAACTTAGTCACCTATTTGTGGGTGAGGATATAAAAGGGGGAAAATTAAATGAACAGGAAGCCTTTCCAAGACCACTCAAAACAGCCCTACATGTGTAACTGAAGGGGACCTGGAATGAGGCTACACTGTGGCCACAAACCTCCTGCCTGCCGGTGGGCACGATCAAAAGTCAACAAACATCCCTCTCCTTTCCCCATCTTCTTCCTCACTGGAATTGAAGATTTACGTTGCCTAGCTCCTAAAGAAAATTAATAATAATAACAATAATAATAATAATCTCTCCTTAGACCATGATCTCCATCCCTTCTAAATCTGACTTTATCTCAATGTATACACATTTTAAGAAAGGAAAACTGTATTAAAATTGCAATACTCAATATATACGGATAACAAAAGGTGAATACAAGTCACATTTGACTTCTGCAATTACAAGAGATGCTCAAAGTGGTTACCATCAGCGTCTAGACACTTGTGATTACGGCGAACTACTGCTTGAGCAACGTGGACCAAAGTGTCCACTTGTATATATTTTTTGGCACCCCCGTTTTGTGTGTGTGTGTATACACACACACACACAGACTTCACTTGGTCAACAGTGGCTGCTATTCACCACTGAAAACATAATATAAATGTTAATAATATGCTTGTATGAAGAAAAGCCACATGTAAAGTGAGACAAAAAACTCACTGCTATCACCTTTGACCCTCAACCTGCCCCCAGAAAGGCCAGCGTTCCACAAATGTCTCTCTTTACTTACCTATTCAAGCAACTGGGTAAAAGGTAAGTGAACCACATGTTATTCAATTTCCTTGTGTTTTATGTATAATTAATCAGTAGAGTATACATAATAGTTTTCCTTCCATAACAGTTTTCCTTCCATCCTTTTTCCTAGCAAATGCAAGCTAATTTAACTACAGAATATATTTTAAAGGTTTTTGTGAGATGACCTGGCACCTAAACACTTATAGCACTATCCCATCACCAAACATGCTTTAACAATTGATCAACTTTTTTTTTTTTTTTTTTTTAAGGAGGGCGCAGCTCACAGTGGCCCATGCATGGATGGAACTAGCAACCTTGATGTTATTATACCACACTCTAACCAACTGAGCTAATTGGCCACCCTAACAATTGATCTACTTTTAAAATCAACCCATTTGTATTTAGAATACAACCCTTAACTGTGTTTTTGGAAGGAAGCTTTGTACTGAGCATATCAAGTGAGCAACAGCTCGGGGCCAGGGGAGATGGAGGTGCGGGTACGGGAACACCAGCAAAATGTGCCTGAACTTAAAGTGCAGAGACAGCTTTCATGTATATCAGCATCTTGGGCTTTCAACACCAATTTCTTCTTAAAGGAGGAGAGTTCATCAGTTGGAATCACCTTAGAAAATGAAAAAATATAAAAATACAAGCCAGTACTTTAAGCATTGCTCTGTGGAAAGATGAAGCATGCCTACTCACATTTAAGGCCACACTTCTACAAAATGTAGCCAAATAATGGGTGTCAAGGGGCAGATTTTTCTTCACTACTGAAGTCAGGAAAATGCTCACCACCACCCCCACACATACACACACACACCCCGAATGGTTCTGATTGGCAGATTTTTTTCTGAGAGAGGACAGCTGAGGCCTGTGGTCCTTTTATGTCAATGGCTCAAAGAGTTGGTTTCCTCCCCTTAATCCTCACGGTGCCCTCCTCTCTTTTTGTCCCAATCCCTATGGCTATATCTCAAACTGTTACCCGAAACATACTCATGGCAGTGGCTTAAAGGGACAGGAATCACCACAAAAGAATGCACACACTTAGAGGTATATCTTATGCAATTCAGTGATTGAATATGCCTATGGTGATTTTTTCTCAAAACTTGTCAGCTTAAAATTATAAATGACTCGAACTGCCGGTATCTGTTTCATTTTGGTTATTAGGGTGGTCAGGATATATAACATTGGAAGGAAAATAATGACACAATGACCCAGAAATCAGACTCTGTTTGCCTTGGTTTTACTAACTAAAATTTGTCCCTAACTGGATTGATTGGAGGCAGTATTAACCATTTATTCTATTTATTCTATTCTTTGAAACTAAAGAGAAAATGTTAAAAAACCAGTATTACCCAGGTACAAAGTTAAGTTATAAACTCTGAGGTAGAACATGATTACTCTGGTTAACAGTCATAAATAAACCATGTACAAATTTAGCAACAACTCTTCACACTAGATGTTATGACCTTTGGCATTTTCCAGTATCGTTTCAGATAGCACTGGTCAAAGACGGAAGGAGTAATCTAATCCATTAAGGCCCAAGTTCCAAACAGAACAGCACTTCTGAAATAGCCTCAACAGAAGTAACGTCTGTTCACATTCACTTTTAAGGAATCCATGCAACATTTTAAAAGAAAGAGCATATTTAAAGAAAGAATATATCAAGTATGATCAATGGGTAAGGATGAGTTTCAATAACAAGTTGGTCAATTAGTAAGACCCACAACATACTCATATATATCTGAGGAAACACTCAGGATAATGTGCTCACAGTTAAGAATGAAAGACAGTCACAACCTGTTCAATATCGTCCATCTTTCAGAGGAAGAATGAGCTACTTGAAACAAAACAAAACAAAACAAAACAAAACAAAACAAAACAAAAAACTGTAAGTCAGCAAATTGATTCTTCCTAGTATGTGTTTTTAAAGTGGTATTACCCATTCAGGACTCCAAACAAGTGGCTGGCTCCACTGCCTTGTAGCACAAAGTAACCCAAACAACCAGTGCAAGGCAACCATGGCATAAAGGTTTTCACAAAAATGTAGAAAATGAGTAGTTCATAGATAGCCCAGCAACAAACAGCTTCCCAAATTTCTTCACCTCCATCTTTTCATGGGGAATGCACCACCCAGCTGGTATCACAAAATGCCCTAAGACATAGAGGACTAATACTAACTACTGAGGCGGCTACCAGCATTTCAGGCCTGAAAAGAACAAAACCTTATTCACCAAAGTTGTTTCCTGACATTAATTTGAACTATGGGAAGGCACAGTTGTAGTGTAAAGGAGAAAAAATAAACTGAATATTTTATATTATTTGGAAACTTCATACTAATCTCATTTTCATGGCTTTCCCCCATAAAAATTTTACCAAATACAAAGCAACACTACATAAGTAACTAAACCTTTAAGAAATAAAACCAAGATTCAAAGTCAGGCCTTTTACATAGGCTCTTTCTTGTCCATTTCCTTTCTCAGCTGCCTGCCTTCTAATAAGACAAACTTTTGGCAGGAACATAAAAGGTGTCCAGACATTTGGATGAATTAGACAAGGAAAGTCTAAATGAACAAACCCTGGCACTCGGAAATGAAGCAGTCTTTTCAAACCAAAGAGCCAAAACAGAGGCTAAATTATATAATGCTTTCTGATAAAGGAACTTACTTTAAAAAAATGAGATACACACAGTTCTCAAGGATCACTAAGGCAATATTCTAAATTAGTGTCTTTCAGGTCCAGCCGAGACACTAATTTCTAAATAAAAGCATTAGAATACACACCCCCCCATACACAGTTCTTTAACAGATTTCAGTTTCATATTATAATCAATACATACACCATTACTTACTTGCTTCCTTCTGTAATGAGCAAACTGAGAGAGGCCTAGAACAGTTGCAAGTGCACCTCCTCCAGCAAGAATAGTCCCTTTCACTGCCTTTTTAAATGCCATTTCTTAGCCTACAAAGAAAAAAAAACCGGAAACAAAAAAGTTAATTGGAATTTTTATTGCATAACCGTTCCAATAATTAAAAAAAGACTGTAGGTTATGAAAACTATGTTAAACTAGAAAAGAACACAAAATAAGGAAGTTACAAACATGCCAACTTGGATATCACAATCGAAAAACAAGACACACAAAAAATCTAGATATGTAACAGACTATATAAAAGTTACCTTCCAAGAGGAATTGAAGAAAGAAAAGCAAATTAAGGGACAACTGAGGATATTTAAACAGTATAAAGTCAAGAGAGCTGTGAAAAGAAATGCCATCGCCTATCTGACAAAACTGCATGCTGTCATTGCAGATTTGTTCAACTGCTAATCCCCTCCACCAGGAGAACTGGTAGAAGTCTTCTGTCACTCAACACGACAATGGAGCTCATGCGGGCTTCAGGTTCTTTGGCAAGTGTTTAATTCAAATTGTGGTACAACTCCCTTCCTGAGTTTTCCCCTTCCTAATGAAGTTCTTACCAGAGCCCAAAGCCCACACACTTACATTTCTATCCCTAAAAGAGTCGACACTTTACAGATAAAAGGTCAAAGGAAACCTTGCCTTGATCCTTTCACAAAGCGACAGTTCAACACTGCTATAATTCCTTTCATTAAGGGAACTTAAAAAAAAGAAAAAGTTATCCTCCAGATAGAGTTGCGTGACACCACAATTTCAAGGGAAAACCCTCCAGATCAAGCGCTCTTTTGTGCTCCTGCATATTCCTAAATAAAGTCTTGCCTTGTGTCAGCTCTTGACTATCTTTCTTCTCATCTTTTAAAAAAAGTATATTTCTACTATTAGATGTGTGGAATGTTTAGATATTTTTTGAGGACTTAAATATTCTTTAACTTTTTCAGAAACAAACAAACAAAAAGTACAAAAATTTAAAATTCCACCAAACAGCCTCTTACCAGCTTTTATTCTGCTAAACAAAAAAAAGATTAACACTGTGTAATTATTTAAAAAAAAAAAATTCTGACTTATTACCCACCTTTCATTCTCAGTAGTAACTGACACACCCACATCTTTCGGGGAAGCCACTACCCTATTTTCCTGCCTGCCCTGTCTTGACAACACATTGGTATATGCTACAGCTATCTCGTGACTCAAGAAAGGCTTTAATATGAAGTCAGTTTTAACCTAGGATAGTAAAGAATACATAGTATCTCAATGTAAATTACGATGCAGATAAAATATTTGGGTCCATATTGAATGGATAGAATCTATTAGCATAACTATCCTAAATCAAAGAATTTCAGTGCAGTTGGTAACTGATTCTACAGAAATTTCATTTTGGAATACTATAAATTATATACTAAAATAAAAGTTGGCATTTCTTAAAATTTTATTTTTACTCTGATCTCATTCCTTCTGACAAACTTCTAAATTCTAAGACTCATCTTCATTATTAAGATTCTCACCAGAAAATATTTCACATGCATATAGTCTCTGCTGCTGGAGGGCTCTTCTTCACTCTCCCTTCTCTATGTCAACCATCCCCACTCTCCCAAGTTACACAAAACAGTTGGTATATGCTGGCTAGGGACCTCCACTCATCATTCAGTCAACCCTAAACAAAGACTAATGGCCAAGGTTGCTCTGATAGTAAAAACCATTGTAATGTTCGCAGGGGTACCTAGTGCACAATAGAAACCCAAACAGCCCAGAGACAGCATGAGATCTCCAGACTAAGGAGTTCCTCTGACAATTAGGGACAGAAAATAGAGACCTAGTACTATTTACCTAAATTGCACATGTGCCCTCCCCATATAGACAAGCAGCCTGCTTGGATATGTTTCGTAGCTGACTGACCTTAGCTTACTATCATTGCTTCTGTCTTGTTGATAATGCATTGATGACCTCACAAAGGATAGCATACATCAACATAGCCAATTGCGTGATGTGAGACAACGGTCAACGACAATGTCACAGCAGTGGAGTTTGGAACTAGTTTTTCCAGTTGTCTAGGTCCCTGTATTCCTTGCTCACCTTATTATATTGCTTCAGTTTCATTTGTCTGAAACAGAAACTTGCTAAGGGGGATACTTTCATAGGTTTTCTCAATGAGCCACTAATGCTAATGAAAAACTGCATTATTATATTATTTTGCAAAGTTAGCAATAATATTGACTATAATCAATAAAGGGTTTCTCTTTTCAGTAATTTCATAAAATAACCTATGCTTAAGGGATCATTATTTCTATTGTGATCAAATGCATCTATAAGGTCATCTAGCTCGTTGTCATGAACAAATCACTGTTACAGGAATTCAAAAACAAAGCACAGAATCAGTCAATGTCACCTGGCTCTGTTAAGATTATCATTATCATTATTATTATTAATTTTCTAATGACAATTGTTATTTATTGAGTCTTTGCTAAGTAATAGGCACAATGTTTTTAATTCTTTATATACATCAGCTCATATTAACCTCACAACATCCTAATTTCATGCAATAGGGGATTTGCCCAAGGTCACTCCCTAGAAAGGGACAAAACCACAACATAGTCTATGCTCTTCAGCACTGGGTAGTTCTGCCATGTTTTTCTTCTCAAAAGGCAACTTCTCCCCAAGAGCCACACCATATTTTGCTCATATTCCCAAAAGAAGGCTCTATTGCCCAGCACTCACCCAGAGTGTACAGTCCCTTGGCATTAGGGTTTGGCTAAGGCAATAAAGAAATTTCTGGTAAAATATCTACTAGTAACCTTCTGCCAGATAATGTAAGAACTGTTTTAATATTGAAAGACATTTAAAACAGGACATAAACCATATGCTGTGGACTACTTGTATACATTTACATTACATTACAAGGAGAAAAGTTTTCACAATGATTACAAGAAGAAAAGATTGTTTCCTTCTAAGTAAAAGGTGCAGCCAGTAATTTAGCCAAGAAGGGGAACAAAGACATCAATGAATCTTTACCTTTTGCAACTAAAAGTGTAAGAAACTGGAGGTAGAAAAATCATCCAAAAATAAAATAAGCTTAATTATCATAGTCTGATATTCATGTTTAATAGCCTATGAATTAAATCACAAACACATTAAGTCAGGAGTGACTCCTGCATTTGCACAGACCAATTCCAGCCCTCTAATTCTTGGGAGGAGAACACCAGCCCAACTAAACAAAACCCTAAATAAAAAGGTATTCAACTAAATATATCTGTGAGTTTATCAACTGCCCCCAAGGTCATTACAATCAATTTGGAGGATTAAATATCAAAGTCTGTCTTGTAACTCTGTCTTATTGTGCTATATTGTTATTAATACTCTAATAGACAAAAGACCCTCAATAGCCAAAGCAACCTTGAGAAAGAAGACACAGCTGGAGGCATCATAATTCCTGATTGCACGCTATATTATAAAGCTATACTCATCAAAACAGTATGGTATTAGTATAAAAACATATATACAGATCAATGAAACAGAAGAGAGCTCAGAAATAAATCCACAAATATATGGTCAATTAATTTTTGATAAAGACAAGAATATACAACGGGGAAAGGACAGTCTCTTCAATAAATGGTGATAGGAAAACTGGACAGATACATGCTCAAGATTGAAACTGGACCATTATCTTATACACAAAAATTAACTCAAAATGGATGAAAGAATTAAACGTAAGATCTGAAACCATAAAACTCCTAGAAGAAAACATAGAAGACAAGCTCCTTGACACTGGTCTTGGTGTTAATGTTTTGTATTTCCCATAAAAAGCAAAGTCAACAAAAGCAAAAATAAACAAGTGGGACTGCATCAAAGTAAAAAGCTTCTGCACAGAAAAGGAAAACACCAAAATGAAAAAGCAACCTACTAAATGGGATAAAATATTTGCAAGTCATTATCTGATGATGAATTAATATCCAAAATATACAACGAACTCACACTATTCAATAACAAAAATCAAACAAACAATCCAATTAAAAAATGGGCAGAGGGACTGAATAGCATTATTCCAAAGAAGACAAACAAATGGCCACCAGGTACATGAAAAGATTCTCAGCATCACTCATCATCAAGGAAATGCAAATCAAAACCACAATGAGATACCACCTCACACGCAAAAACAAGAGATAACAAGTGTTGTCTAGGATATGAAGACAAGGGAACCCTTGTGCATTGTTGATAGCGATATGAATTGATACAACCACTATGGAAACACTATGGAGGTTCCTCAAGTAATTAAAAAAGAACTACCAGCAATCCCACTTCTGGGTATATATCCAAAGGAAATAAAATCACTATTTCAAAAAGCTATCTGCACCCCCATGATCATTGTAGCATTATATACAATAGCCAAGACATGGAAACAACCCAAGTGTCCATCGACAGAGGAATGAATAAAGAAAATATTATTTATTTATATATATATGTATATATATGTGTGTGTGTATATATACATATGTATATACATGTATATATGTATATACATATAGTATATACGTATATATGTATATACATCATATATACATATTATTCAACTGTAAAATAAGAAGGAAACCATGTGTATATATATGTATATACATATAGTATATATATGTATATATATGTATATATATATCATATATAAATATTATTCAACTGTAAAATAAGAAGGAAACCATACCATTTGCCACAACATGGATGGACCACGAGGGCATTTGCTAAGTGAAATAAGCCAGACATGGAAAGACAAATACTGTATGATCTCACTTATATGTATAATCTAAAAAAATCCAATTCATGGAAACAGATCGGTGTTAATAGAGGCAGGGGATGGAAGGTGAGGAAAATGGGTGAAGGTGGTCAAAAGGTACAAACTTCCAGTTATAAGATAAATAAGTTCTGGGGATACAATATATAGCCTAGTAACTGCAGTACAACTCAGTAATTGTGTATTGGAAAATTGTTAAGGGAGAAAATCTTAAAAGTGCTCATCACGAGAAAAAAATATCATAATTATGTGGGGTGATGGATATTAACTAAACTTATTGTGATAATTTTATATATGTATATATATGTATATATTTATATATACACAAAATCATTATGGTTACAACTTAAACTAATACAATATTGTAAGTCAATTATATCTCAACAAAGCTGTAAGAAAATTAATTTAAATTATAGCCAAAAGAGGGGGCCGGCCTGGTGACTCAGGTGGTTGGAGCTCTGTGCCCCTAACTCCAAAGGCTGCTGGTTCGATTGCCACATGGGCCAGTGGGCTCTCAACCACAAGGTTGTGGATTTGACTTCTCAACAGCAAGTGGACCTGGAGTTGAGCTGCGCCCTCCACAACTAAGATTGAAAGGACAACAACTTGGCTTGGAAAAAGTCCTGGATGTACACACTGTTCCCCAATAAAGTCCTGTTCCCCTTCCCCAATAAAATCTCTTAAACATGTATATATATACACATACACACACACACACACACACACACACACATACACACACACATATACCCAAAGGAAAGGAGAGTAGCTAGAATGGAGGTGGGATGGTGGTAAAGCACTATCTGATACCATTTTCATCAACCAGAATATATAGGATACAGAAAACTTAGATGCCATTTCTCCTTTTTTCTTTTCTAACTCAAGTACTGAATTATGATGCCCTCAAAAAAAGAATGAAACCACTATATGGAGAGTGACTACATTTCACCTGAATTTCTGTGATATGGGATCAAAATGACTGGAAGGGCCGAGAGGCTTTCTAAATAACGCAGACTGTTAAATTATATTATTTTCTAAACCAAAAGAATATCAAATTGAGAAAGAATCAGTAGAATATCCAGCCAAGATGCCACAATAAATTCAAGCTTCAATTCATCTTTTATGCTCTAAATATAGAGCATAGAGACAGATAACAGAGAAAAACAGAAGAAATACCGGGGGTTCCAAAAAAGTGTATACAACTGGACACTTCAGTTAACGTTGCTCAAGCAGTAGTTAGCCGTAATCAGAAGTGTCTGGACGCTGATGGTAACCATTTTGAGCACCTTTTGTAATTGCAGAAGTCAAACGTGACTTGAATTCTTGTTTATCGGTGTATATTGATTACAATTTTAGTAGTTTTCCTTTCTTAAAGTGTGTATACTTTTGCCACCTTCTGTACATACATAGTACAGACATACATACTCTGATAGAAAAGAAAGGAAGGTGCCATATCTTCATAGTAAAATGAGAGATTAATTATAACTAAAAGAATTAAAGAAGGCTTCAAAGAAAACAGGATACTTGAGAAGATCTTGAAGAAAGAAAAGGATTTGCAGGGGAGTGAGTAGGGGCAGGTCCGGATACAGAGAGAAGATTTGGAGAGAGGAGCATCACTTGGTAACACCCAGGAGGCATACAAGTAGTTATCTGGTTTGGCTGAAGACGGTCAGTGGGAAATGGGGTTTAAGAAGTCCAGGGCAAGACACAAGAAAACTCTGTGATGTGTGAAATAAGATATTTCTCTGATAGTCTGCTGGCAACAGGGAAGTAAGTTTGCAGAGGAAGGAATCAGGATGCTTTATCCCACACTTTATGAAGAATGTTCAAGTCGTTGGTGATTTTTGTGTTGTAGCTTATGATGAGGACAGAAAGGCCAATTGGAAGGCAATGAAACTGTCCCCAGGTGAGAGGATGAGAGCCCGCTTTAGGACAACACTGAAAAGTGTAAATGCAGAGATTGATGCTTTGCAGATATCTCTAATGACAGTACCCAATTAGAGACCATGACAGGACCTGACAACTGATTACAGAAAGAAGCAGAACACTACAAGGAGTTTTAGCCTGAGGAGCTGGGGACTGGCCCCAACACAACATTAAGATTTAGGAAGAGAAGCAGGTTTAAGGGAGAAGAGTTTAGATTAGAATTAAGGAAATTTGAGAGCTTGACAGAACACCTACTTAGAGAAAACAGCAACCAGATGGACAGGTGGGTCTCAAACTCACAACAGCAGTCAGAACTAAAGGTAAGGTTTGGGGAATCTTCTGCCTAGAGCCAACAGATATAACAACTACACAATAAAATGTACTTACTTTTTAGCAAACAAAAACTGGGTTTGCCACTTCTCTGCTGACCCACGATTTTAGCTAACCCTACAATTTACCTGGCTCGTCTGAATTCTTAGGTGTCCTTTGAGGACTCTTATTATAAACAGAGTGACTTCAATAATGAGAACCACCACTCAGACACTATTTCAAATAGTCCCTGAATGCTCACCCTGTCTGCCTCCCCCCATTCAGAGGCGAGAATACTCTCCCAGCTAAATCATGCATTTGAGTGACTTAACCACACATTTTAGACTTAAAAACAAGAAATAGCCACCACTGTAAAAGGCTGAGAGTCCCCACAAGCAAATTTATTCCAGAACAAAAGGACACTTCCTGGCCCTTGAATTCTCGAAACAGAGTCTTCAAACCCCTCTCCCTCTCTTACAGGCCTAACTTCTCTCTTAATTGAGCAAAAATAAAAATCCATCCAAATGGACTCATCACTCCTCTGTAGATATCCACTCAGGGCCTGCACTTGTACAAGAATTCTCCTATCCTCTGGCCTCTTGTGTAGAAATAGCACTTTCCTTTCCAAGCTCTGTGTTCTCCATTAACTTAGGAAAAAAATGGGACTTCTCAGGGTTTCGAGTCTCATGCCAGCACAGATGTAAGCATCCCTTACAAGAGTGATCAGTGTGTGTGCGAAGAGGGGTGGGGGGAAGAAAGGATAGCTCAAAGATCATCTTCAGAAGAGAAATGTTAACCATAAGCCTTGCAGTCCCTGAGACCTGTGTTTTCTAGCAGGATATAAAGGCATTCCATGCCACTATGATTATCTTACCCTGAGAAACCCATACGAAGAAGAAATTTAAAACATAAAATCCCAGGATGGAGTCTAGATATGGCATGTGCTACTTCACTAAAGCCCTTCACTTAAGCATATGCAGGTTCAAAGATAACAAGACGCTCCGTACACTTCAATTGTGCAATCACTCACCTTGTAGCTGTGCCTGGAAAACCACGCCCTCATCTATTATGAGTCATGTTCTATCAAACGTACAGAAGGCACAGCTCCAACGGCCAGGCCTCAGGATCTACTTGCACACAATGACTAACGTGAGAAAGGTACATGAAGCTTACAAAATAAGGGTGCCGAACCTTATAAGAGGAAGTCCTATGTAACCATGGAATTTGGCAGCAGTCCACAGAAAAATGGAGGAAGAGGGAGTGAGCTCAAAAGTACCTTCCCGCCCAGCAGCCCAGTTTTAACTATAAAAATCAAGCTTTCCGGGTGCTTTGCACTAGACATGTTTCAACAAAGCAAACCCTTTATATTCCAATCGATGTGATATCAAATGTTTTGTATACTTTTCTATAAGAAAGTACATCATGATTCAGGCACACCAAGCACCTGAATCATAAATCACCTGAATTGATAAAGTGCTTACATAGTAACAATCAAAGCATGTGCTTACTACCTTCTCTTTCTCAAGGTTGATTTAACGGTATCAAAACTACAAACGAGGGGTGGCCAGTTAGCTCAGTTGGTTAGAGCGCGTTGCTACTAACACCAAGGTTGCCAGTTCCATCTCCACATGGGTCCAAGCAGAGGCACTTCATTCTACACACATACACCTCACACAGCAGCATGCAATCCCTACAGAACCGTACAGCTAGCCCTCAAACATGCTTTTTGAAAGCTGTCAGACATAGGTGAACAAAATAGTCAACATCAGAGGCCCATCAACCTCTCTGAAAACAGAGGAGTCTTAGTCCATAAACAAAAAATTAATTGTCTTTTTTGGTTGCTTTAAACATTTTTAAAATAGGAAGTGGACTCAAGGGTTACCCACAAAAGATAACCCCAATGGAAATATGGAAATAAGTGGATATATCAAGTCCTGAAAAAACAGCAAACACTTTCAAAGGATATTTAATCATCTTCTTCTACTAGCCCTTCCCCAATTATAAAAATATGTATTTTTAAGCCACAAACACAATAACAATGATGACCTATAGTTATAGAAAATATGTACACTGAACAGGATATCAAAGGACAAACAAAAAGGTTCTTTTGAAGTCATTCAGGAAAGTATTCTGATCGAAAACAAGATAAAAGGAAAAACCAAGTAAAAGTTAGCAGAAAAATTAGAAATAAAATTAATGCTCAGATTCTGGATGTCCCAAATTTTGGACTGTGGCTCATTAGGAAGCTAAAGCTGCCTAACCACACATTGCTGGCATAGCATTCAATGTCTACCTTCGTTCCTGTCTTTCACACCCTATCAAAAACCCAGGCTGCTTTAGGGCATGTTCTATTTCCAATAAATTTCCCCAGGAAATTCCAAGCCAGAAGGGCCCAACCCAAAAGATGGAGGGGAAAAAAATTTCTTAACAAAGGGAGAATATTTTAATAAAGACAAAAGAGAAGGAAAAAAAGTCAGGAAACTAAGAGAAATTGAAAGAAATAGTTCATATAACTTCAAGCCAGAAAGTACTTTGGAAAAGCTTCCCACAGTCTCTTTGGGGCACCTTTAGGTCAGTTACATGGTTTTAGCAGCAAACACACAGCTACAGATGATTGAGAAAGAGGTTAGCCCAGGACCATTCCTTAGGCTCAAAGGAGAGCAGGAGGCTGGCTGCTTGACAAAGAAAGAGTTGGCACACAGAAGGGCTGAGCTGCAAAAGGTTCAAATCAGAGTTTAAGAAATGCAAGCAAAAGGCACCAAAAACAAAAAACAAAAGAAAAGGAGAAAATAAGGTCAACAACCATTTAAAGGGAGCCAGTTAAAAGGCTCTATTTGTTTATTAAAAAGTTTGTCTCAAACACTATTACATGAATTCTTCTGGTGTGCGAGATTTGCTTTTTTAAATTTAATATGCAATGCCATAACCAATTAAAGAATTTATTTCACAAAATCCTCTAAAATGAAAACATACAAAAAAGGGAAGAAGGCCCAAGAAGAACACAAGGATACATGCTCGCAGTAGTCATTTGTTATGTAAGACTCAATTTTTTTTTTTTAAATGGTGTTTCCAAGGCAACTTCTATATTATGTAGTTATGTTTTCTGCCATTCCAAAAATGCACACCGGTACTACAGAGTCACAAATTTGACCCTTTTCCCATATTTTCATGAGGTTCACTGTAGAATTACAAGAGATCAATGAAGCCCATCTGAGCTAACAATAGATTTATATTCATTAAATAAAAATGATCAATTTAATTCATAATGGAATGATTTCTATTGTATTTGCTTTCCATAGAAATGCCATTAAAAATCATAAAGAACTATAGTTAGTTCATGCAAGTGGACTTGTTTTCCATTTTATTTTAAAACCAAAATTAATATATATTTTCTATCATCCTAGATATGTTTTTTGTTTAAAGTTGTAAAATCTTACCTTTATTTTTCAATAAAAATATATTTCTGCCTTCTTAGTTTACCATATATGTAATTTAAGGTAGTTCTGAAAGGCATAAAATAAAATGTCCCTCATAAGTGAAAATTTGGAGCATTCTTTCCTAAAAATGCCCACCCATCATAAAGACAGAAGTCAGGTTAAGGAACTGAATGGATAACATGCTTAGTATGAAATTAAACAAGCTTGCATTTATATATCAACTAATAAGAACTGCCTCCCTTAAAAAAAAAAAAACACAAAAAAAACAGAGTACAGCAGACACTGAAAAAAAGTTGAATTCTGTCTTGAGAAAGAAGGAATGTTACCAATGAATCACACAAAAAAAGTTCTTTAGGCAAATAGACCATACTGGTCGTGTGTTTCTTGCAGTCTTTGTGCCCCTTTACTAACCCTACTGTTGGGTTAGGAAAATGGTTCACATTCCTTTGGAAGCACAGATCCTTTTTTCGATTTTTCATGATGCTATAGAATCTACTTCAGTAATTAAGAAAAAAATCCCTTTATTTTGTTATAGAATAAACTGCGTACCAAACAATAGAGTTTAAAATATCTTTTATGTTAAAATATATCAAGCCTCTCAACCAGATTTATTACAATTATAACAATCACGGTTGTTGAATATACATCCCAAAAAAGTTTCATGAGAAAATATCTACATCACCATATAAATAAATGTATTTTAAAAGGGCTTAGATGCTATAAAATAGTGTGCAGGCACTGTGAATCAAATAAAAAGGGTTTTAACTTATGGGTGATAATGAACTTTAACTCTATTGTCTAAAAAATAAACGCTAAGAGAATTTCAATTAAATAGCATGTTCAGAGAAAGAAGTGCTTCAGATAATTAAGTTCCTATTTGCCTGGATCTTATTCAGAGATCTCTTTCGCTGTTTTCCAACCTTATATTTTATGAAATATAGTATTATGAATTAGGAAAAACCACTTACTGAATGTAGGCTTTTTCTTTGAAGACAAAAAAATCTTAAAGAACCTCAAGATCGTTATTCAGAAAAATATATATATATATTTTTTGGAATAGCACAGATGAACTGCCTTCCAATGTAATAAGCACAAACAAAACTTTGAAAAGCTGGTTTTGTTTTAAACTTCAAAATGCTGATGCCAATTGATTTACTTAACTTTTGCTCATTATTTTTATCACTGAATGAGAGGAAAATGTACCAATTCTTTCAAAAGTTCCAGTTGCAATTGTATTATATATGTTATTAGAAATACACTTTAGAAAATGCTTCTTGAAGATAGTTCATGAAATCCTGAACTCATAAAAAAAGAGAGATACTTTTTATAATTAGTTATAGCACAATAATTTCAGTTAATTTAATTTCCTTACATTGTAAAAGAATAGCTCAAAATTTGTTCCCAGCTCTATTACAGCTCTAATAATGCACAAGCCATGTTACAACAGAGTTACAACAGAGACCAAGAAGTATGTTGGGATGGGAGACCAGTTATTCTACTTCCTTGAGTTTGAGAATATCCCTAGGAAAAAAGACTAACCACATTTTTCATCCTGTAGTCTTTTTTTCCTTGTATCCTGATGAAATCTGCATTTAAAACTCACTCCCCTACATATCTAATAATCCACTGCATGTATAAATGCTACTCTCAACAAAGGGCTAAATTACACACATGAAGCATCCATGCAAAGTAAATCTAAGATGTACTATAGTCAGAATAATCATGTATTGTATTTTTAGCTTAGTTATCACATTCCCTAAAAATGACTGACCCTTAAATAAATAAGAATCAGACAACAGGAGAGACAGATTGCCGTAGCTCGTGTTTCTAACAATAATTTCATTCAAAAGTATGGAATACACATCATCAACATTTTCTAAGTGCTCCATTCCTCACCTCCAAAAAGGAAAAGAAAAGATAGTAGGTCTTCCTTGACCTACGCAAAAATAATAAGCAAAGCTGTATCTCCATCTCAGTTATCTTGGCTAAATCAATCTTGGTCATAAGATCTTTTTCTCTCCACTTGAATGAGGCATCCTCTCCAAATCTCTCCTTTTCAGATATTTCTTTTCTTCTTGAAAAGGACTGGCACACACCCTAAGTGGAAAGCATTCAAGTACCAGACTATAAACAAGTCTAGTCACTGTGCATAAGACACTGTGCATAAGACACCAACATTACACAGCTAATACCCTCGCAGTCTAAAATGTAAATAGCATGCATAAAGGGTTCTACTAAATATTTTCTATGGAGCTACTATTGCTGGAAAAAGAAAACAAACACTATATTATTTTAATTCTCAAAACACCAGATTAACAAAATCACCAGGACGGTGTGATTAAGGACACTTGCCTTATAATTCTGTTTCTACCACTAATTTGCTTTGTGATTTCAGGCAAATCATTTATTTGAATTTGCAGATCCTCATTCCAGTTATTAATAAAGTATCACTGAAAATGTCCAGAACTACTTTAACATTAAATTCATATTATTATTGTTCTTCATTCTATAGACACAGGGGTGAAAAAAACACCATTATACATTAAAGCTGGTACTATCTTAATGTCCTATTTATTTAGCACTGTTGGATGATTAAGGCTTACATTCATTCTTTCATTCAGTAATTATTTACTGATCATCTAATGTGTGCCAGGCACTGAACATACAACTGAAAACAAACATACAAAAATACCCGCCTTCCAAGAGCTTACATTTGAGTGAACAGTTGAAAAAAAAAGAAAGAAAAGTCTGAACTATTTTGAATTAAAGTAGTTCAAAACTGCAAGTCACCTTTGTCTTCTTAAATAAGGGCTATTAACCATGGATTCGAATATGGATGGCTTAGAACCATCTAAGCGTCTAACTAACCATCTAACTAACATGAGACTGTGCTGTCACAGGGTGATGCCCTCAGGAACAGTAGAAGGAACAAGACTACTAACCCCTTTACTAAGTGGCCCCCTGCCACAGACTATTCCCATGTGAATTCTTCCTCTGTCTGCTTTATAAAGTTTTCTCCCATTTCTTCCAAACTGTCAGGCTGATGGTAATTCTCCTTTTTGATCTTTGAGCTCTGCAGCTCACTTCTCACTTGCTACCGCTGTGGTCAGAAAGTGACTAAAACTGAAAGTTAGCTAAAACTGTCCTTAAAATACAAATAAATAACTCTGAACAAGGCAAAAAAGAGTGACTTATTAGCTAGCATCTTAGCGTTTGTATTTTCAACATTCTGGCTCTATCTATTCAAAGGCCTTTTTTCCCCCTTCCTTCCTGTGTTCTAGGTCAGTTGGAGCTTACCAGATAATTTCTGAAGTTTGCTGTACACAGTATGGATGAAACAAACTACACAAACTGCATAAGAACATGAAGATTAAGAATTTCAAATCAGACACAAGCACATAGTCCAAGATTAGAAAAAGAAAATTCTTATTTCAATTCTGTCTCATCTGAACAGACTCACATTATCTTTAAAAAAATGTGGCAAAGCTGTTTGCTTCTGCTCTAGAAACAATTAGAACTCTTTTTTTTTTTTCTGTGCTCTCTTGGATTTAAAGAAAAGTTTATAGATAAATGGGCCAAAAAAGAATCTATCTGCCACTCCTAAAAAAATTTCAAAATTCCTTGTTGGGGCCTGGCTTACAAAAAACACACTTGAGGGAAAGATAAAAATTGTACACTTTAAGAAAATAACCAAAGCAAGAGTTCAGTGAAATACTCAGAAAAGTATCTCTGAAGGACCTACCCAAGGAAAGACTGATGAAAGGGGAAACATTTGTTCCTGCAACAGGTATTCAGCTGAAATTTACTAAATGCCTGCTATACCTTCAGCACAGCTCTAGGGCCTAGCAATTTCTCTGCCTCATGGATTGGGGGAAAGAAAAAATAAACATGTAAACAAATTGTAAAATCAAGTGTTTTTTTTTTTATTTTGTTTTGATCTTTTTTTTTTTTTGAAACTGACAAGTGCTATGAAGAAAATAAGATGGAGTATTACATTAGAGATTGACTGTGGGTAAGAGGGATCCACTTTAGATAGAATGCTTATGGGGGTGACTGACAAAAAATACCATTGGGGAGGAAGAGCCAGTCACACAGAGATCTGAGAGAAGGGCCTTCCACGCACAGGGAACAGGTATGCAGACACTTAGCAGTATGTGCAAACTTGGCCTCTATGGAAACTGAAAGCCACTCTGGCTGTAGCACAATGAATGATGTGGGCAGTGGGTTCCAGATGAAGTCAGAGAGCCAGACAAGTGCTGAGTCACGTATGACTTCCTCCAAACAAGGTGTTTATTCTGACAAGATAAAGATGGAAAACCAAGATGGAGGGTCTTAATAAGTGGAATGATATGATGCTATTTATAGCAAGGAAGGAAAGGGAGGGAAGGGAGGAAAAAGTGAGAGGGAAGGAGGGAAAGAGGAAGGAAGGACAGACCCTAGCTACAGTGTCAAGAATGCCTTTTAGAGTAGTAAGAGTAAAAGCAGTTGTCTTTTCCTAAGGACACTATTAGCCATGTTCATAATGAGTAGGTGAAAGTATGAAAAAAGGACATAATGGGGAGAGAGAGGCAGAGTTAATACGACATGAGAAAATAGCCAAAAATGTAAACCACAATCAAAACCAGGATTCTATAACAGGAAAACAAATACTTCAGGGATAACCTTGCATATAAGTATTTCTTGAACTTACACACTTGACTGTTCCCATCCCATTCAGTCTAACAAGGGTGGTAACAAAGAACAGTAAGTGTCAACTGAGAGCCTCTTAAATGCCAACAGCAGAAGTCTTTTTTTATATTTCTATTCCCCCTTGGGCTCGGGTTGTTTGCAGGTGACTTTTCCCCCACAAAAAAACCTCATTATATCTTGAACTGATTTTGGACTCATCTTGGAAAAGTTCCCTGGGTTGCATCTCAACAAGCTGAAGCACCCGGAACATTCCCCACCAAACACAGGCTGGGAAGCTAAAGAGCTTTGTGAAACTTACTGACCCACTGAGTATAGATATAATAGACAAGACAGACTGCATATGATTAATTGCAGTTATTTATATTTATGGGTTTGAATCTTGAGTATGCCTGGACTCTCCCCATTTTCTTTCATAATTTTCCCCCTGTTGGAGACTGAAGAGCAAAAGTCAATTGCCGAGTGTTGGCATCACACAGGAAACTAAAGGGCCATGCATTTCAATTCCTGCTCAAGAAACACTCTGGCTGAGCAGATGTAATTCACCAGACCCCAGTGGGCTAGGCTCACACTGTTGTCAGTCAAATCACATAGCTGATGGAAATCAGCAGAGCACATTAGCAATTTATACTCAGTCTCTCCTCAACCATAAATTCCGAGATAATGTTTAGTGAAACCCAAAGTTAACCCAAGGAATTTAGCCCATAGTTTGAGCCTATGTTCTTACCATGAGGCAGTCAGGAGGCAAGTGACTCAAAAAATGAAATTTCTAATAGGACTCCTGTCAAAACTCCAGGTTCCAATGTCAATGCAGTGACCTTCAGGCGTGACCTCACCCAGTGCACTTGTAGCCACCCTCTCCGTCATTAGTTTGGCAGCCGCCAGCAGCCTGTGTGTGTTTAGACTGTATTGTACACCCCCACCATAAGACAATCTCAGCCTGCACGAAGCCACCTGACTTCTCTGGACCTCAGTCTCCTCACGTAAAAGATTGAGATCGTCTGCATTTGCTTTCTCGTGGTACTGCTAGATCCCATAGCCCGGGCCTTTTGCTCTCCAGGGCCTCTGGCCATTTTTCCTGTTTTCCAAACTGGACAATGGGTATAGGTCACTCACCACCAAAACGACTACATCAACATCCTCTTACCCACTCTGACTTGAAAAAGCAACATTTTTATGTTGGTAGTAATTATGATAAAGTGAAGAAAAGTCTAGAAATAAGCAGACAGCTTTAAATAAGTTAGGCATTGTAGAATTTATTGAGTAGGAATTATTTTTTTCTGGGTTAATTATACTCTGGGTGGAGACGGGCTAAAGGGCAGTAGAAAATTAATTATAAAGAGAACAATAGTAGACAAAACAGTATCTGTGTGTGCATTTTAAAGTATATGCGTGCGCATGCGCACACACACATACACACACACACACACACACACACACACACACACACAGGCTAGAAGGTTACTTACACCTAATGTTTAAAATCTTACCCGTGAATGGTAGGGTTATTAAGTCACTTTTATTTTCTTCCCTGCGTGCATCATTTTTTTAATTTCTAAAGTGAGCATTTGTTGTTATTCTTGCACTAAGGGGAAAAAAGTGTCTGTGTGTGTGTGTGCGCGCACTAGAGAGAGAGAGACAGAGAGAGAGATGAAAAACAAGAACTCTAAAGAGTACCATGCAGATAGATAGCTGACATTTGACTAAATCCCATATCATCTGACCATTACTTGAGTGATTTTCCTGTTACACAACCTTCCTCATCTTTAATGAACTAAAGTAAAACCCATACAGAGAAAGGAAAAGGATAGTTTGCCTTTACAATTTATTAGGAATCTTGGAGCAAGAACTGGAAAATGTCACGGAGTCATCTACCACCTTCTGAAGAACAGTCTCTACACTAACTAGAATGAATTTGCCTTGAGCACTGACATAGTAACTATTTAAGCCCGAGTTAAAATACACCTAAATTAGTCTTGAATTTTCAGTTATTTCATATTACCTCTTCTCAGGGATTTAAAGTTTAATACAACATCAAAACTCCCAACAACTAATCAAACCAATGACTGCAAAGTGGATCAAACCTACTGGAATTGGTATTCCCCAGGGTTCAACTCCATCAGCACAGATTCTCTTCAGACACCAACACACCCAGGGGGCCCCTCCACTGTGCCCAGCCCTGAAGGAAGCCCACAGACACACAAAGGACAGGCCATCCTAGATGGGGCCAACATTTCCTCTCTCCCCACCATGTGACAGACAATTCAATGCTCTCAGGAAGGAACACAGCTCTGGATCTAAGCACAGCTGGGATCCTTGTGGTCATGGGATGCTGTCCTTGGCATATACAATTGATAACTCGGGACCAGTCAATAGAACTTTCTCCACAGGAGGCAGCTGGTGTAGGTGCCATCAGAGACAGACAGTCCTGGATTGAATTCCAACTTAGCCACTTACTAGCTGTGTGACTATGAGCCTTAGTCTTCTCATCTATAAAATGTCATCTACTTCACAAGTTATATTGAGAATTTGAGATAATATAAATAAGGTGTAAAAACACATCTGCTAGCAACAACTTCCATTACTGGTACATAACATTACTGAGCCCCTACAACGGGCTCCCACATTTGCAATGCCAAATTGGGGTGACAGCGAAGACTGTGGTTAGAGAAGAAAAGCAGCCAATCTACATAGGTCATTATTGTACCCTGCGTTAGCATAAGCGGCACCTGATTCTGATCGAGCAAATGCACTTAGGACTCACAGGTTGGAGTAAAAATTCCCATGACTTCCCTGAAAAACACAACAGGCAGGCCTCTTCCGGCATTTCTCTAGCATCTTCCCCCAAAATAAACATTCTCTCAAACAGAACAGATACTGTGATTTGTGGAGTGTTCAACCAAAACTAAAAGCCCTATGAAGCCCAACATCTAACGCAGACCTAACTCCAGGCCGCAGGTTACCTGTCGCAGAGGTCAGATAGAGGCAGCAGGCTCTTTCACTGGAGGTGACTCACTCATCACACGGAGTCCAACATTTATGAGGCTTTCTCGAGTAGTTTAGCTGATGGATTTAAAACATTCCCCAAAAGAGGCTTGAGCAAAGGTTCGTGGCCTGAGTTAACCCAAGTCGCGGGGGACAACTTTGACCCACAAGAGTATTGTTTTGTCCTCTACTCAGAACATTTCTTGGAATTTATTTTTAGTTCAGAGAGGGCAAGAAACTGCTTTCTGGCTCTGTCACAAACCCCGAACACCATCTCCCTTAAAGACAAAACGAATATAAAGCCAAAATGCCATCAAAACAGTCAACACTTTTGTTTAAAGGAATCAAGCTATTTCTCAAGAATATGTCCTTTCTAGTATGATGCTCAGATGTAAAAACATATATCATGACTTTGGTTAACCTCACAGCAAGAAACTGGGAACAAGGGTTAGTGATCCCATCGCAAGCATCAAAATGGGTCTGGTTTGGTCACTCGTTCAATGCATGTCAACTACTGCCCAATAGTCTAGTGTATCCCCCAAACCACCTTGACCTGTGCCCACAGAATCCCCCCATTCCCCACAGACTCCTCCACCACCCCTCAATCTACTCTTGCCCTCCCCTGACCACCAATCCCTGTCCATCTACACGATGGGACTCACTTCTGCAACCTCCATTCACGTGTGCCCTTCCCACACTTCTCTTACTAGGTTCTTACTGCCGGTGTCTGGTTTACATGATGTAGCTCAGTCTTTGTTACATGTAATTAAATTCAGATTTCACAACTGAAATACAATATGTAAACCCAAATATGTATTGAATTTTCATTTATTCAACGAATATTCATTGGGCACCTACTGTGTCAGAGTGTGAGTAAACAAAGATGAATAATTTATCATTTCTGCCTTAAGGGAACTCATAGCTTACAGAAGAAAATTCTGAAACAAAACAAGTGATACAAATAAAGTTTGGACAAGGGGCTAAGGGAGTAATTACCCCTAGGGGAAAGGGGATATAGGAAACATCAGCAGGACAGGTTTGTAGAGAAAGCAATAATTAACTCAAGTGTTGAAGGTTCACCAGGTCCAGGGTGAACATAAGCAAAGACATGATGGTGTGAATTAATATTTCATTTTCAAGAACAAGGGAGTGTGGTATGCCTGCGGCACAGGACGCTCTGCAATAGTGATAAGGAAGAAGGTGAGGAGACGGAATTGGCAAGCAGGGTAAATCTCTGGAGGTCTTTCGAGCATATGCTATTCAGAGGACTTTGGCTTTGCCCAGTAGGCAACGGATTGCCAAGGAGGGCTTTTAAGCATATTTGTTGGTTACATACTGTGTTTAAGGACTGTGCTGGTCAGTTGATACGTGTTATATTAATCCTTACAACATTCCTAGTAAGATTAGACAGAATCACGTTTGTATTTAAAACACCATTCTCTCATTCCCAGTTTGCTCGAGGGAAACGAAAAGAACATGAGTCTGGGAGCAGGGAAATCAGGAGACTGGGTATTAACATCCATACACAAATTCCTAAGGGTATGCAAAGCCTGTGCATGACGATGGCAGTGGAGTGGAGATCACAGGAGTCTAAATACACTTGGAAGGAAGACGGCTAAGATGATTCCTCCAGAAACAGCACACGCCTTAGCTTCTGCCAAATAGGAGAAAACACCTCCTCCTGGAGTTATACCACCATCTAGGCTGGCAAGAGGCCCTCAGAGCACCTGGTGCTCTTTGCCACTTGAGAACAGTCCCCACGGAAGTCTTTATACTCCAGTAGGCCACCAGGACATTAGGACATGCCCTAAGGCTACAGATACTCTGAGGAGGCTTTTACTCACACTTGGCCACCACGTCAACAGGAGCTGCCCCGAGGTGCTGCACCCAGCTTCCTCCAAGACATCACAGGACTAATTCCAGCACTCTCCACAATCTGCTGTACCTGTCATCACCAGAAGCCCAAACTGCCCTATGTCTCACCTTCTCAGCCATCCTCCCTTTCCATTCTGCCTTCTGAAACTCAGTATCTCTCATCAGCCAACTGCATAATGTTCTCTCTGAATAGTCCTTTCACCCTGAAAACATGGAGAAAGCAAGATTTAACCTGAATTTTGAAGGCTGAAGCCCATTAACTTGTTTTCCCAGCATCTCATCAGGAGGAAGTTGTTTATACTTTCACATTTAAGTCTAATGTTCAGCCGTTATAAACAGGGATGGCTGTACCAGTTGCTGAAATAGCTCTGAACTAGGTGATAAGTAGACCGTTCCTGGGAGTTCTCTATGATCAAATGATCAAAGAGTTAATGTCGAGCTTTACAAACAGCACCCAGGACCCTGCTCTCCAGACCAAAGGCCTGCATCTGACTTGTAAATACTTGGAGTAACCTCCCTGCTCCTAGCCCCAAAATCCCCAGCCTGGAGTTGGATTACGTGTCTCCCCTTTCACCTTCCAAGTTCTCCTCTATCCTCTTTCAAAAATCTTACCTGTTTTGCAGTTCATGTCATTATCCCTGCTTGCTGTCATTTGTCTATCCATCTACTGCTGTTTGCCCTCATTCACTGATGACATGAGCACCTGGCTGTTTCCCTTTCCAAAGTCGTGCCTATCTTCTTTCTTGCTGTCTTCTACATCTACATGGTTGCCCAGTTCCTAAACCCTCTCCCCTCTGATGATCTTTTCTTTGACCCTGCTTCAGCCACGCACTCTTGTCATCATAACCTTGAGTCTGGCAGCTTGATTACTTGCAGCAGCTCTGAGACCTCAGCTTCAAGTATCCCACACCGTGAGCACCACCTGCTCTTTTTCCGACTCATCTATCTACTTGGGCATTTCCATTTCAGCATCTTCTTGGGATTATCTGGCTTTCCAGTCCATGTACCCTACAATTTCCTCCACTGTCAGTTACACCCTCACTTTCATTTCTTCCCAGTTTTCAGGCCAAGGTCCATCACTGGCCCTAGCAAGCACCCACGTGTCCCTTGGTTCTCTCTTCCTGCTTCTCACTTACCTGGCTAATCCTCAAATCAAGCCCAACTATCTGCCTGCTCCAAACCTCCACCGACATAGCTGAAGAAACTGCCTGGATAAAACCACAACCGCATCTCCCCTTAATTTAAATTCAGGACTGCAAATCTCTAATGGGCAATCCACATTCACCAGCAATCCTATTACATTCCCTAAAAATGTTTCAAAATAACCATTTCAAATCTTTTTTCCCAAACTAATTTCACCCCTCCCCACCCCAGCATCATCACATTGGGAAAGTAGAAGCAATCAGGTAAGAAGTCCATCTTCCCACCACCCAAACCATGACCTGTACCCATCTTCCTTTTACTGTAATGAAATGTCCCTGTTCCTAGTAACCACCAGCCTCTTCATTTGTGCCCTAGGTCGCCTCCCTTCCTGGATCGTTAGGAATTGTACTCTGACAATATCCATCCCTCTCTCCTGCCTTCCTCAGTTTTTCCTCTCTACTTAATCATTCTATCATTTACTCTCTACTTAAACTCATTCTATTACTCTGTTTCTGGCAAACCTTCCTTAACCAATATCTCCTTCCAAGAACTCTTCCATTTCTCTGCTTCTCTTCACAATAAAATGTCTTAAAGTTGTCTATAAACAGTCTCTGCTTCCACAACTCATTGTATGTCAGATTGTCAAAATCACAAATGGCCGCATTACACCAAATGCAATCTCTGTAATTGACACAGTAGGACCACCTCGTTTTAAAAATATTTGGAACTCTTAACTTTAGGGATACCACACTCTCCTGGCTTCTCTCCTATCCCACTGGCAACTCATCCTTCTCTTCTAAATAATACAATGCTCCAATGGCCCTCTTCTCCATCTATACATTCTCTATGTGTAATTTCATCCAGTATCAAATAAAATCTGTATGCAAATAACTCTTACCTCTGTATTTCAGCCAAAACCCCTCCTAAAATCTCCAAACTCCATTTATCCACTGGATATCCACTTTGGGGATAACTGTCTGATATCCCCCAAGAAATGTCTAATAAGCACCTCAAATTTAACAATCCAAATAAAACATTTTATATCTTCCGTCAAGCCTGCTTCTCTCTCAATTCTCCCCTTCTCAGCTTATGGCCCATTGCTCAAATTAAAAAAAAAATGTAAGTCTTTGTCTAGATTCTTGTTTCCTCTCTCCAGATAATTAATCTACCAGCAAATTCAGTCAACTAACTCTATCTCAAAAATATACCAAATCCATCCACTTCTTTCCATCTTTAACACAAAGCCTGTCCATACAACCATAATTTCTCAGTTGAGCAACTAAAACAGACTCTTAACTGAAGTCCCGCTTCCAATCTTCCCTCCCCAGTCTACCCTAATCCATCCTACTTTTTAGCAGCCAGAGCAATCTTTGACAGCATATATTCTCAGTAGGGACATAACATCCACAAGGGGACAAAACTGGTTCTTGGAGGGGAGGTAGGGGAGACATATTGTATATGACAATGACTTGTCCTCCAAAGCTCAACTCTACCCAACAAAATCGCATTCCTTAATACTTAACGAATACTCTCTTGCTAGGGAAAAATTAATTGAAATGTTTAATTAATTTCAATTTAATTTTTCTTCTTAGAGAGATAATAAAAAAGTTGAGACACTGTTTTATAGCAAAACCACATCATGTCATTTAGTGGCATATAATCATCCAATGGCTTATATCATTGAAAAATGAAAATCTAAATGCCTTATTCTCACTTATAAAGCTCAATAGGATCTGGCCCTTGACTACTTTTAAATATTCTCTTGTACACTGTGGTAGACTGAATAGTGGTACCCAAAAGATATCCACATCCTAAACCCTGGAACCTGTGACTGTTACCTTATAACACACACACACGACTGCAACTATGATTAAACAAAGAATCTTGAGATGTAGAAATTATCCTGAATTTTCAAGGTGGGCCCTAAATACAATCACATATATCATTACAAGAGGGAGGCAAAGAGCTGTCTGACACACACAGAGGAGAAGGTGTTATGACCATAAAGGCAGAGATTGGAGCAAGGCAGCCACAGGCTACTGAATGCTGTAAGCCACCAGCAACTGGAAGAAGCAAGGAACAGATTCTCCCCTAGAGCCTCAGAAGGGAGCACAGACTGCCAACACCTTGATTTTGGCCCAGTGGTACTGATTTTGAACTACTGGCCACCTGAACTATGAGAGAATAAATGTTGTTTTAAACTACCAAGTTTGTGGTACTTTGTTACAGCAGCCACAGGAAACTAATATAGAAACCTCTCACTCTCACCCACTAAGCTTCAGGTTTATTTACCTGCTTCTGCCCATCAAATTTATCAGGAATACAATTACAGTTTTTATAACCGCTGTCTTCTCTGCCTGGAATAACCTGCTCCTCATCTTTGCACAGCTAGCTCCTTCTGGTCTTTCAGAATCCAGCTCAAATATCAGCTCCTCAGAGAGGCTTTCCCAAACCATCCAAATCCAACATAATCACATAGCTATGTGATCATCTCATATGTCTTGCCTTTATTTAATCATCATTATTTCTTCCCCCAAACCCCAGAATGTAAACTCTGTAAGAGCAGAGTATATCTGTTTTGTACACCACTATCATGTTAATTTGTAGTACAAGTCCTGGCACATAATTTGGTACTAAATAAACTTAACGAATGGATGATTTAGGTAGGAGAAACCATGGTGATGCTCTCCCATGAGAGGAGAGACAGCATTAGGGAGGGGCAGAGAGAGGGTGCAGAGATGGTGACTCCTGTCTTGACTGTGGACATCCAAATGGAAATGTCCACTGAGTCTGAACTCAGGGAAGAGCTCTGGTTGGGAATGTGAACTTGGGAATCATTGAAATGGGATCTAGACAAACTTGATGGTGTAGAAAGCATCTACAAACATAGGACAGTGAATGAAGGACAGACCCTGGGAACTCCAGTATCAAAGGGAAGAACTTTCAAAAAGATCCATAAGTAGTCCTAAAGAAAAACAAAAATCATAATAGCATCGTGAAAGTTCAGTTTCACAAAGGAGGGATTGAAGAGCATCACAAAAATTTCAAGCAATAAAGTCCCACTGATTTGCCAGTCAGGAGGACACCGATAATCATAAAAAAAAAAACAGATTCATCTAAGACAGAAAACACATTTCCAACAGCTGTAGCGTAAAGATGATCAAGTAGAAAACAACATATAAAATAAACTTTCAGGAAGCATACCTTGAAAGAAAGGAGAAAGTGAGCATGTAGCAAGAGAGGAACACAGGGTGGAGGAATCCTTTTGGTTTTTGGCTTGTATGTCTTTGTGATGGGAGAATCTTGAGCATTCTTGTAAATGTTTAAAATGCAGGAAAATATGGAGAAATGTCATAGAGTAAGGTATCCGAAGGGGTGGGGGCCCAGAACTTTGGGGAAAGCATCAACTTTGGATAACTCTACCTCTAAGTTTGTAGTGAATGATAGAGTTGGTATATTCAGATCCAGGGAAGATGAGGAGAGGAGAGCAAAATATTAACAGATACTGACATATCTGTGTTTTCTCAGTACAACAGGACACGAGAACACTTCACTAAAAACCCATGTTCTCTTCTTCCAGGGCTCCCAGCAAGACTACATTTGCCAATCTCCCTTTGCTGATAAGTATGTCTGTGCACCTGACTTCTGGCCAATAGTATGCAAACAGAACTGATACATTCATTTCAAGACTAAGCATTTAAAAAGTGGACATGCCTCTCCTCTTTCACTTTCCACTAGCAGGACGCAGTTAAAAATAAAGCCCTAAAGGAAGGCAGAGTCACAGAATGAAAGGTTCCAGGTGCATGATTCATCCCGTGGAGGATGAAAAGATCCTCCACGGATCCATTCACCAACCACGACATGATCAAGAAATAAACTTCAGCTGGGTTTGTGTTTTTATCTATTTTCAAATCTTTCTGTTATAACAGTTTAGTCTGCTCTAACCACTAACAATCATCTTCTGCTTAAAAAAAAATGCACAGGTGGGGTAAAAAGGTCAAAGAAAATGCTGAAGGTTTGGAAAAACTATGGCAAGAAAAGGAAAAAGGTTCTCTCTAGAAACAGGTGCCAGAACAGCCTCGTGGCTGCAGCTGGAGAACACCAATTTGTAAGTACCACCAATTTGCATGTCTGTGTTCATTTTCCCCCTAGCATTCACAAACCCAGGCGTAGGAGTGGAAAAGGAAATTGATACCAAGTGGCAGGTTGTTTCCACATCCATTAAGACTGAAGAGGATTTTAATAATGGCATGGGTTCCTAGAAGTCAAATCAAAAGGAACAAGGCTGGCATACTGTGCTATGCATTCAATGTGTGAACAAGTTCACCACCCTGGGTGGAAACTGTTGAACCACAGGGTGAAGGATTAGAAGGTGGCAAAGTTCAGTGAGTCAAGGAATGGAATCCAAAGTAGCAAAAAGCAGGAAGTACATTACAGAAATGCCAGTGGAATTATCTCCGGATTCTATTATTTTTTTACAGCATTGTCCTGCGGGATGTCATGCGGGGTCGTTGGTGCCGCACCCCACATAAGAATGCAGGATATGGTGAGGCCAAAAAGGAACACCCACGGAGCCATAAGTAGGGGAGGCACACCACTATAGTCTCACTGGAGGCTGGATCCACACTGTCCGCAACCCTCATTGCACCGCTTGCAGGCTCAGCCACCATCTTCTTGCTAGCCACCATTTGCTGCTAGCGTAGCCACGGCAGTTATATTAGTGGCCAACGGCTCACTGGTTACAGCTGACGACCAACTAGCCACAGCTGATGGCCATCCAATCCCAGTTGATGGCCATTTACTAGCTGAGCCAGCACCTTTCTATGTGAGGCCGAGAGCCTGGAAACTGCTTTCTGGGGCTCTGTCCCCACAAGCATTTTCAAGAGTTTCTGTGTAACTACATAAATAACTATGGAGCTTTGGGTGAGTCACTTCAGTTCTCTGGAATTGTTTCCTCAATGATATAACAGGGTTCACTGTTGATGTGTGAATTAATGGACACAAAGCACTTAGCAGTGTGCCGAGAAGATGGCGATTGCTATTTACCATTCATTATTAATAACAAAAAGACATGTTACAGAGGAAGAAATTGAAAGGTGCAGAGACTGACCAAAGCATGAGTGGCTATATAACGTGACGTCTGGGATTCACAGCAGCAAACACTGCTCCCCAAAAGATCCTTCTACCTAACTTACATAAGGTCCCCAAGGTTTTGGTCCCCTTAGAATCCAAAGACCTTTGAGGAGGTGACAAGTTAATGTTATCAATCATCTTGTTGTGAATTAATTGTCTGGATTCTTTCTTAAGAGACTAAATTAGGTGGGCAGGTGAGGGGAGAAGGGAGAAATGAGTGAAGGGGGAGCCCTAAGAGCTCTGACAAGATGGCTGAGCCCTAAGTGGATATTAAATGACCTCCTCATTGTACGTTCCTTCACTGATGTTCTTCAGGGATTGCTTTTGTAACTTTGGTTCAACTGTAATAATTTCCTCTCTTCTTCCTAAATATTCTTTCAATATCAAAACTGCCAAATGTGTAGGGAGAGAGGGGAGGCCGGAAAAAACAATAGTATCCAGTTTACCTGATTATCTGAGATGCATCTGCCTGTGTATTGGATCTCATCACACCCAACCCATTTTTGTCATTTATTCCTTGAGTAATTAAGTGATAAGTGAATTATGAGGCAATTATTCATTCAACAACTATTTACTATGTGTCCTCCACATGCAAAGCATGTAGGTTGGGCACGTGAGGTCTATAAAATTGTGTAAGATCCAGCCCTTGCTCTGCATGATCTGCAGGAAAAGAATTATAATGGAGAGGAGTAAATAAGAGACTTGTGAGTGGCAAAAAAGAGTAAAGGGTCTAGAAAATGTACACATTCGCTGCAGTTTTATTTACAATAGCCAAGATATGGAAGCAACCTAGTTGCCCATTGATAGATGAACAGATAAAGATGTGGTATATATTTACAATGGAATATTATTCAGCCATAAAAAGGAATGAAATCTTGCTACTTGCGACATGAATGGACCTAGAGGGTATTGTGCTCAGTGAAATGAGACAGAGAAAGACAAATATAATACTATATGATTCCACTTGCATGTGGAACCTAAAAAAACCAAACCAAACAAACAAACAACACAAAAACAGATTCATAGCAACAAAGAACAAACTGATGGTTGTCAGTAAGAGAAGGGAATGGGAGAGGAGAAAGAGGAAAAAGGTGAAGGGAAACATAGTCAATAACAGTGTGATAACTTTGCATGGTGACAGATGGTTACTAGACTTAGTGTGGTGATCACATCATAAGGTATATAAATGTCAAACCATTAGATTGTACATCTGAAACTAATATAATATTGTGTACCAACTATATTTAATTTTTAAAAAATAGACTTTAAGACAAAAAGAAAAGAAAGTATACATAACACTTCTGATGACTGGGGCAGTGAGGGAAAGCATCATGAAACCTGACTGGGGCAGTGAGGGAAAGCATCATGAAACCGGCAGCCAGTTGAGTCAGGACATTCAAGGATTGGTAGGATTTCAAAAAAGGTGAAGTAGAAGAAAGATCATAAGTATAGGGTCAGCAGTAGGAATAAGAGAGATTAAAGGAATTCCAAGTAGTCCAATTTGGCTGGAAGATAAGGGCAGAAACTTAAAATTGGGGAAAGACTGCAGAAGTCATAATTTCCAAGACAAGTATTTAGAACTTGATCCAATAACACAGAGTGACCCACAGAAGGGAGGAACAGCGAGTAATAGGATCAAAGCAGTTTTGACATTACCACAATGAAACAAAACATCCTTTCTTTATTCCATTTAAATAAAAGGAAAATGACTTTTGAGAACCTAGTACCTAGTGATTATTTTCATCACTTTTCAAATACATTTAGAAGTTTATTGTGTTTCATTGAAATAATAATGGCATAAAATCTTAACCAAAATTTTCCTAAAACGTTTACCTTGAACATAAACTTTTGTTCCTACTGTGTATAACCAACTTACTTTAGTAGTCACTGTGGGATATAAGGTAAGTAATAAAGCTTTCTAAGCATATGTCACAAGTCATACTCAAAGACCATCTCATTTGACAGTGGCAGCTTCTAGAAATCTCATTTTCAGAAAATATCCCCTCTGTTATAATTTGCGAGTTTTGTTTTCTCCTCTATATGAAAACCTTTTACACAAGGGTATAGTGGGTAATCAAATATGAGATTCCACAGAAGATATCGCTATTTGAAAAATATGAGACTTAAAAAAAATATATGTAAGTTAAACAGTAATTGTTCAAAAGTACACACATTTTAACAGTATCTCACTATTTAAAAACAAATTATTACATTAGTAATTTCAATGTGCCTGAAT
This sequence comes from Rhinolophus hipposideros, assembly GCF_964194185.1. Taxonomy (NCBI): domain Eukaryota; kingdom Metazoa; phylum Chordata; class Mammalia; order Chiroptera; family Rhinolophidae; genus Rhinolophus; species Rhinolophus hipposideros. The sequence goes on along the minus strand of NC_138052.1, from coordinate 35,711,447 downwards.
AAGTAAATGATATTCCCAAATAATGCTTTAAAGTTTTGTTAATACAGATGTCACAATAAATTTTGGGTTGGGAGAGAAATATTTTATATGAACTAATTTTTTCCCATTAATTTTAGTGAACTATTAGAACCAAAGCTTGACCTAATTAAAATCAGAAACCATGTTTTGTCTACTGCATAAACCAGAAATCAGATTTTGAAAGAACCAACATAAAATTTTCAACTGAAAAATGAGAAACAAGAGCACAGACATGATACAGGAAGAAACATTTAACACAAAGAACCAGTAAGGACCTCCAAAAAGGATGAAAATCCTGGAAAACAAGAAACAACAAATAAAAAATCATGGTCACATTCTTATCAGGACACAAAATTAGAGTTCTGGACAAACTATGATCACAATCATCTAAACACCCTCAGTATTTAAACCACCAGCTCCTTGTGTTTCTTTTTCCTTAAATGTCCCTGCGATCAATCCCTGGTCAGATAATTCAAGAAGAGGTCTCCTTTAAAGTTGTTTGAGATTTCCTGGCTTGCAGCCACCTTGGCCCTTGACTTTTCTCACTTGAAGTTGAGTCTATTCATCTCTCCCTTCTGTTTCTTTCCTCCATCAGTCAACCATTTTAAATCAAGGAAATATACAACATGTCCTTTATTAGTTGCTTCTTCCTCCATGACACAACTTCTAAGTTTTCATCTTATCTCAAAGGTGATAAGCATCTAAAAATACTTTGATAATATCTTCTTAGTTTAGTTCCACTCAGTTCTTCCCTATCTCCCAAAATAATAACCCTGAAATGAGCCAGTTATGGGAGTCCTAAACCTACAAACTAGTAATTTTCCCCTGAAACCTCAGATGAAAATGATATCCCATTGTACACAATTGGATAGAGTAACAGGCAGGCCATGTGACACACTTTTACAGAAATGTGTTAAAAGTGGCAAGAATAAAGTTATAATTTTTAACTCCAATCCTGGGCTTTAAAACTTCAAAGACATAGTGAAAAGCATTTGATTTACTGCACATACAGAATTTTACCGTAGGTTTCTAACATACTTTTCCATAGAAAGTACACTTTTGAAAGTATATGATTGTGCTGGCTTTTTAATACACGTACACTGAAGTACAAAATAGCAAACATTCTTGAAACAAAGATGGTCTTCTTTTGCTATAATCTTCAGAAAACTTTAAGTTTTCCTGTTGCTGAAGTGACATCCTCTTCATCACAAAATTGCCTCAACTACTTGAGTCCATGTTAAAATTTCCCTTCTATAATCAAGAGTTAGAGGCCAACATTCTATTACTAGGTTATAACTGGGCAACATCGTATGTTATTCTCGAATTGTTTTACATCTATGCTTTACCCTGTTAAACAAATTCTAACTTCTCAAAAGCAGGATAACCATACTTTTTCTTTACCTAGAACTTGGTACTATATAATGCTGCACAAACCTACAGAAAACTTCATTTAAGAAAACAAATGTTACATACATTTGATTTCCAATGCTCTTTCTGAAATGTTGTTTCTGCAGTTAGGACAACATTGAGTCCAGGTATTGACAAACAGAATCAAGTTTTGGAAAACCTAAGCAGAAACATCACATTTTAAAAAGGGGGTTGGGGGGGTGGCGAGAAGAAGAAGAAAAGGAGAAGGAGGAGAAGAAGAACAAGAACAAGAAAGAAAAAAGAGGCAAAACTAGATAATGATCTGGAAATTGCTTCCCTTCGCTAATAACCATAGCTGCCACTAACCACCTTCCTCATTCCCAACCCCCAATCACGCAAACCAAATTAAAGCCTGGATAATTCATACACAACATGCAAGAGCTAAATTATCTAGCTAACTACAGGCTTTGCCCAAATCTTCCTTTTTTGAATATAAAAATTAAAAATATAAGAAGAAAGGAAACTAATATTTTGAAGTCTACTACCTGACAGGTCCATTACTATCAACTTTGCATGTATTATATCATATATTATTATCCACATTTTGCCAAGACAATTGAGGCTCAGTGAGTTTGAATAGGTTATCTAAGACCAAAATCTGGTTTTCTTTCCCCCTCTACACTCAGCTAGAGTTTGGCCCACAGTGTAGTCACTCATCGAGTGACTCATCGAGTGTATATTGAGTGCTTATTACAAGCTAGTCACCACTCTAGGCCTTAGAAATACAAGTGTGTGAGGCTAAGCAAGCCCTCTCACAGAACTTACATACTAGTGATGAAAGATAGAAAACATATGCCCAAAAAGGATAATTTTAGAGCTATAGTAATTTTCCAATATGATTTTTGTACAATGACAATGGAATCTTTTAAAGTATAAGATTAGTTACAAAAATTAAACTGGGGGGCGAGGGGTTTAAAACCCACTGATAATTGGTAATATTGTGGCTCTATTGTCAATTACTGAGCCAGCCCATTGCAGCTTTTAATAAATCAGAGGAAGGGGAAAGGAAGCAGAGCTTTAATGCTATTTAGAATTTCTTTATAAAATAAAGTGACTATGTGAGATATCAGAATGGACAGCTCCACCAATGTTGGTTCTCAAACCCAAATTCCATCTTTTATCCATTATTCACTATGGTACTGCTGCATTATTGATGAGTTGATTTGTAAAAATCAACAGAGTGTTATAACTTGACATATGCCCCTAGAAGAAACACAGAGAGGTTTCAACATCCACATCAGAAGGTTCCCCTGGCTGCACATGGTATCCATTGGGCAATGGCATCCAGCTCTCAGCAGATGACCAGCAAAAACTGTAGGACTTAGAAACTAGAGTGCTCAGCAGCTAGCCACCAGGAAGTGCTTGGCCCCAGTACGAGCAGTTGCCATTACCCTCCACACTCCAAAACGAAACTTCCCATCTCTTAAAGTTGGAACATGTGCAAAATTCTAAGTTTTGTTTTAAGCAATAAAGACTGGGTGTAACTTTCCCTGCCTTCACTCACCTATTTATATATGAGTATAAGTTGACTAAATTAGCTGTTAGCTATTTCTATAGCTGCCTCATGATATTTATAATGTGTTATGTAATTTGGGTTGGCCCATGCTACTAAGACTGTGAGAATCTGTGTTTGTAAATGACTTTGGAACTCCTAAGGAAGGCTGTTCAGGAGTGAATGGTCCTCTGCCTGGGTGGGAGGCAGTCTAGAGCCCAGCTGCTAGGAGCAACACTTCATTCACAGGCTATACCTTCCTGACAAAGCATTCTTTACAAGTCTCTTTTTGTTCAGTAGAAGTTACTATCTGGGGAGTGGAGGCTCGTTTAAGTTCATCAGTGTATGCCTTCCATTTCCTCCTAGAACTGTCACCTTCCAGTTGCTAAGGTCCTCAAAGAAGCCTCAGCCCCTTCTAGAATCTTTCCCTCCCTTCCTTCAGAAGGGAGCAATAATCATCAGACGAGCCAACAACATCCACAAGACAAAAGTTTGCAGTAAACTTGCAGTTAGATACCAACCCTCGCCCCAAAGTCCTGCCACTTAACTAAGGTGAATTATTACTACACCCCACCGCCCTCCAAAACGTAAACAGCTAATTCCTAGATAAGAATGAGTCCACCTTCTGTTGTTCGGGAGAAATCCTAAAATCTTTCCCCAGATTCTTGCCACCACCCAGCCCAACACCGGAGTCGTAGAGGACTATCCCGGGTCAGAAAGGGTCCGTGCCCCCCTGGAGCCCTGGGGGCGAGGGAACCCACTCTCCCAGGAAGCACACACCTGACACTGATCTTCTGGCGCGTGGGGAGAGAGGGCTGGAGCCCCTAGTTCCTCCGGCCGGGGAGGAGACGGCCACCCCAGGAATCAGAGCCTCAGCCCTGGTGCTCGCGGCGCGGCGCGCGTGGATGTCACTCGGGGCAGGCTGAGCCAGTGTAACCCAACGCGCCCGGCTGGCCGCTCCCCGCCCCCGCGGCCACTTCCTCCTCCCGCTCCTGCTCCTCCTCCCTCCCCGAGGGCTGGCCTGAGTGGCGCAGCCGCCACATCCAGCCCGGATATTTCGGGCCCAGGCTTCGCGGGCCCGGCAGGCAAACGCGGAAGTGGAGGACGGAGCCCGGGCCGTGGGGTGGGGGAGGCAAGCGCCGCGAACCAGCGGGCGGCGAGCTAGCGAGGTGGCTGCCGCGCCAGGAACGTGCTCGAACCCAGACACGGGGACGCGAGGCCGGCCGCGGGGGGGGCGGGGGGGGCGCGGCGGCTGCCACGGCCCTCGCCCAGGTGGCGGTTACTGCCCTGCGCCCTCGCCCTGCCGCACCCCACACCCTCCGCCCCGCCTTGCCCGTCAGCTGCGGGGCGGGAAAGGCGGGGGGAAGATGGTGGAGGTGTCCCATGACGGCTGCCCTCCACCACGCGGGCCGCCCCCGCCACCTGCCCGAGAGAGAGGAGACGCTCGTCCGCTTGCAGGCCGGCGGGGCTGGCTTACCTGCTTTCTTGTAACCCGCCCACGAATCTGGCTTCCCCCACTCGCCGGGCAGGCTTCCCCGGGCCTACAAACGCGTCCAGGAGGCGGGCGGACCCCTGGAATCCGCCGTCAGAGCCCAGAGCCCTCGCCCGGGCTCCCCCCGCGCGCTCTGCAGGCGCGCCCGGCCTCCTGACTCCCCCCCCCCCAATGTCAGCGCGGGGACCCGCAGGGAAGACTAAGCCAAAGCCCCAGGGGTTGGGATGCTAAACCCAGGCTCCTGAGGCCCAGCCTCGTACAGGTGGGGGTAGGCAGAGAAACCCGCAGCAGAGCAGCAGGCTTCCCAAAACTGCACCCCCCCAAAACTGACCCTGCCCACTGAGCATGCCCAGCTCGCTTGTTAGGACTACAAGTGCTAGACCAGCCCAAGTGGACCCAAGGAAGGTGCAGATGTGGTTCAAAGGGACCCCATTTCTTTAAGACCTTTCCTCTGAAGACCTTGGGCACTTTTAAAATAACCTTTCTACCATGGTATTGGAAAATAACCAGAGGAGTGTTGGAAAGGCCTTCCAAAGGAAGGCAGCCAAATAAATTTGAATCCAAATCGCAGTAGTGTTTTTTTTTTCCAATTATTTATTAAGTCACTTACTAGTTTCTTTAAATACTGCAGAATTATTAAAATTGACCCAGAGGAATTGGATCCCAAACTCCTAGAACAGTAACTTCAGGAAACCAGCCTATCCAGTGGTAGTGTATCCAGAGGAACAGTGGTTGTCAGCCTTGTCTTGTGAAGAGGTTCAGAATAGGCCTCCCCAAGATGTACTACTTTGGCATGTGGGTTATTTTAAGCTGAGATAATGGAGACCCTGGGGGGCGGGGGGTGTCCTGCAGAAACTTTTACCTCTCCCTTAAAGAATCTAGATTGGAATCTTGCAGATAATAAGAATTATCACCAGAAACAACTTTTTATGACTTATCAGAACTTCAGCCCTGGTATTCCTGGCAAGGCAGGGAAAATATCTAATTATTAAACACATGCTCTTCCTATTGTTCTGTGAATGACTTTCCTCTGTTCTGGTGAAGTCCCAAGGGCCTGATCTCATTTTAGCTCAGAATTCCATATATACTTCATTTTCTCTTTCTGTCTCTGAACTCATGTATGTGGTGTCCCTGTAGTGATACAGGGATCTGGTCCCCCAAATGATACAGGATTCTGTATCTTGGTCTCATGTACCCAAAGAATGAGAATGCAGACTCGGAAGAAAAGGTAAAGGAGCAAAGATTTTTATTAAAGTGAAAGTACAGCTCTCTTAAAAGAAGGGGTACCTGAAACTGGAATGCCCACTGGCTAAGGCAAAAAGCTCTTACTTTTATACTTTCTCTAGCATGCTTGGGGATGGATTTTGTCTGTCAAATTAGCTCTGTTTGTCCAGCCTGAAGGGATTTACAAAATAACCCATTTATCCCCAGAGCACAATTACATTGTTGCCCTGGAGTGAATGAGTCATTTCAGAACCTGGAGTTCCAAGATATGGTTGCCTTTGTTTATTCTACCTGGGACTTCCCTATTTACCTAACAACAGGCTAGCTATCCTGTCTCAATAGGTATGTATGTAATTAAATTTGGTTATTTTTCTCGTTAGTCTGTCTCATGCTGATTGGGATTGGATTATTAGACCAGCTGGAAGAACCTAGAAGGTTAGAGGAAAGTTTGTTCCTCCCAACGATATACATTAGAATGGGAGAAGGGGTTATAAAATGAACGATACCAGGTTCCCATTCCCACACTAATTAAATCAGTCTGGATGGAACATGGAAATCCTTATATTATAAAACTGATTCTCAAAGGGTAGCCTTGGGAGCCAGCAGCCAATAGCATCACCTGAGAACTTGACAGAAAAGCAAATTTGGCTTCACTCCACACTAATTCCTAAACTCAGGCTGGGACTTAGCTATCTCATTTAATAAGTCCTTCGGGTGATTCTGATGCACACTAAAGCTTGAGAAAACTGTTTCAAAGCTCCCCCAGGTGACTAATGTAAGGAGCCAGGGTTGAGAACCCCTGTAATAGACCAATGCTTTTATACATTATCAAATCCCAAACATTTGTCTGGAAGAGCAACATGTCACACAGAAGAAGAAGAATATAGTTGAATCAAGGTGCCAGTCCTGGATTTCTTTTCCCCTAATTCTCCCAAAACAGTTCAGTGCTTGGAAAATGGAAACCATCTGTTATTCACTTTGGTGCCTAGCCTGTAATGTAATGGATGTTTGATACGTGTTTAATGATTTGAAATGAATGCTTGGGTGAATGATTAGTTGCAGGCCTTATTATATCTACTGTTTATTTTCCCCAAAAGTCCCAGTCACTTTGCCAGCTAACAAGCCCGCAGGGATTCAGTTGTCATCAATACCCTATGACTATCCATGATGGTCTAACCCAAGTCAGACCCTGATGGACTAGGACATGGGAGAAAGCAGAAAATTTTGAGGAGGTGAAAAATGCCAACAGCATTGGACATGATTTCTCTTGCCAAAGTTGGGGCCCCCCAAAACAACCAAAGGAAAGCAGGACATTAGGTATCCAGCAGAATTCAGGAAAATCACCAAAGGGAAAAGGTGTGTATGGGAGAGGTTAAGGGAGGAGAGATAAGGAAGTTTAATACTATCAGTAGTTTACTCTGGATCTTCTTTTTCTAAACAACCCCGCCTCCACCCTCCACTTCCCCCTTCTATACACACACCTTGAAACAATCTCAAATACAGCCTTGAAAAAAATGTTAAAAATAGGAAAGTGTTGTAAAATAGTTGCTTCCATTCACTGCATGAAAACATAGCTGACTTGTGATTATTCAGCATAATTAGGCATCCATTTTTGTTCAAGGCAAAAGTGCTAATTTTTTTTTAATTTAATTTTTAAAGATGAACATGAGATAGTTTCAAAATACAAAAGTTTATGATACCTCTGCTTCAAGACCCTCAGAAACTTACAAAATCAAAACCCATTCTCTATTTACTTCATCAGTATTTTCTAGAGGGAATAAAATATAAAAATGTTTTCCTTTTAGCCTTATACATAATGCTTTAAAATTTAGGGTACTATTTATGAGTACCTAAAGTAGCTTTCTACCTCTCTATCTCTGCCCCTGTAGCTTGCTTGTTCTAACAAGAATTCCACTAAAAGAGTTTGGTTACTGATTGGGGTATCTAACAGGAGCATAATTTTTCATATGCCTAGGCAATTTCTTTTCATTTTTAAGGTAATGTTGTGGGGAGAAGGAGAATAATCATAAATTTTGGAACTACTGTGCAGAATTAAGTATCACACTAAATCCACAAACTATATTAAAAACCTTTCCTATACACACATACATGTGCTAAAGCTTCCTTTTGCTCACGGAATTAAAACAAAACCCAACAAATAAACAGGTTGAAGGCTAAAAATGAGGAAAACTGAGTGAGGGTGTAGGAGAGGAAGCACTTACCATAACCCAATTTAAAAACTTGTAATGATTTCAACAGAAGCAATCTGCTGAAGACGAGTACCTCAGGGAAGTTAGAGTCTTAAGTGCTTCTCCTTGTCATCATAAGCATGATTCAGCATTTGGAATGAAACTATGTTTACTGTCTTTCAGATTGAGAGTGTCAAATATCTTTGGTGCCACCTAACACTTTTCTCATCTGCCTAAGAAAACGTCAGGACTGCCATG